>NC_069502.1:352820382-353120382 GCF_027579735.1 Bombina bombina
TAAGATTTCTCCATTTTCGCCACGTAAGTCCTTACGGCTGTATATTGGATATTTTACATTAGCTATGACAATTATTATTATTATTAATATATTTTTTAATATTTATTTTGTTTATAATATATTTTAACTACTTATTGTAATGCATTTTTGTTGTGTTTGGTGATTGTGTGCCACTTGTATTATAGCCAATGTGTCTGGGTATATCACTGGGAGAGTGTTCAGTGTACTGTGTGCGCAGGTTAGTGTTAGATTTATTCCATTGACTTTAAAGGGACAGTCTACACCAGAATTGGTATTGTTTTAAAAGATAGATAATCCCTTGTTTACCATTCCCTAGTTTTGCATAACCACACAAAGTTATATTTATATCTTTTTACTCTGTGATTATCTTGTATATAAGCCTCTGCAGACTGCCCACTTTATTTGTTCTTTTGACAGGACTTGCAGTTTAGCCAATCAGTTATGGCTCCCAGGTAACTTCACGTGCACAAGCACAGTGTTATATATGAAAAAACATGAACTCACACCCTCTAGTGGTGAAAACCAGTTAAAATGCATTCTTAAGAGGCGGCCTTCATGGTCTAAGAAATTAGCATATGAACCTTCTAGGTTAAGGGACATAATACTCATATGCTAAATCACTTAAAACTGATGCAGTATAACTGTAAAAAGCTGACAGGAAAATATCACCTGAGCATCTCTATGTAAAAAAGGAAGATATTTTACCTCACAATTTCCTCAGCTTAGCAGAGTAAGTTCTGTGTAAAAAGTTATACTCAGCTGCTCCCAGCTGCAGGTAAAAAAATTAAAAAATGAAGAAATGAACAGCAGCCAATCAGCATCAGCAGTGCTGAGGTCATGAACTCTTACTGTGATCTCATGAGATTTGACTTAAACTCTCATGAGATTTCATAGTAAGCTTCCTTTACCTGATTGGTGAAATAATATGAGAGTGCACGATGCTAGTCCCTTCAGATGTCCCAGGACAAACACACTAAAATGCTGCTTAGAAATCCTTTACAATGGGAGGTGGCTACTGAGGAACTTTTGAGGTAAATATCTTTCTTTTTTACATAGAGATGTTCAGGTGATATTTTCTAATCAGCTTTTTACAGCTATGCTGCATCACTTTCAAGTGTTTAAACCATTTGGGTATTATGGCCCTTTAAGCTTTCAACTAAGAATATCAAGCGAACAAAGAAAAATTGGTGATAAAAGTAAATTGGAAAATTGTTTAAAATGACATGCTCTATCTGAATCATGCAAGTTTTTTTTGGACTAGACTGTCCTTTAAATGATTAGCAATGCTATCCACTACCATTTCTGCTAGAAAGCTGTTCCATGAGCAAGAGATAAGAACTACTTTTGCCTTATGAGGTTATGAATGATGAGAGACCCTGTGAACTATGAGGGTCATTATCATGTTGTGAGGACTTTAAATAGTTGACATAAAATAACTGTAATATAAATATAATTTGATTCATGATCCTTTTTCTGTATTTAGAAAAATACTTCCCTTCCTTGCTATTGTATAACAAACAACATTGTAATGCTCATTAATTCTACTCACATCCAAAACCACCATAATATTTCAGAACAATGCATATATGAATTTGAAAATCACTATAATGTTCGCAAACCTCCTCTTCCACCTCTAACTGAACTAGTGTAATGTCTTAACTAAAGCACAGAGGGAATGTACCTTGAATACTTTGACATCATAAGGTTTAGCTACTGTGACATCATAAGGTTCTTCTCTAGCTTATTACATGACAGAAGTAAAATGTTAATCTGTTGCCATGGGTACCATGCACACTGATAAACATTTTGCATTTACTTAAATACAAACAAACAAAGAAAACAATAACATATTATGTTGCTGCTCATTTATAAACATGCTAGGAAGGTACACCGGACAAGTTTAAAAGTCAATATTTAATTAGGTAAATAACATGACTTTGATAGAGACCACGTTGATTTTACCTATAATTTTAGGTTAGGTTTTTATATGACAGAAGTAAAATGTTAATCTGTTGCCATGGGTACCATGCACGCTGATAAACATTTTGCATTTACTTAAATACAAACAAACAAAGAAAACAATAACATATTATGTTGCTGCTCATTTATAAACATGCTAGGAAGGTACACCGACAAGTTTAAAAGTCAATATTTAATTAGGTAAAATAACATGACTTTGATAGAGACCACGTTTGATTTTACCTATAATTTTAGGTGTTTTATAAACTTTATGTATAATTACTTTAAAATAGTCATGATGTATTTTTCCCAACTTGCAATTCATATGATGCTGTTTCACAAGATTGGCAGTTGTTTAGAAAATCAGGAAGTGTGTGGAGCAGTTGCTATGAGTTCTATTAAGACTATTATGACTGTTGCTGCGAGGAGTGAATCCAGGCAGTGGATAAATAAATACCACAGCACAAGTTAACCTAAGTAGCAACATTAGATTATGATGTTCAACCATGTAACCAATATAACAACATATGGGTAGGAAAGATACACGGGATGCTGCCCTGACACAGCAGAATTGTAAACCTGGGTCTGAAAGAAATTATCATACAAGCGACAGAGAGATCATTTTTCTTAGCACATTCCTTTCAGCGTAATAACAGCTAAATGCATTTATATGTATATGGTGCCCTTAATACTGGACTCTTACACAAGTATAATAAACATCAGTGATTACAGTTGTTGTCCTGGCCAGTAGTCTAGATAAAACACTACAGACATAAGGACACTATGTAACATCCAGTCTTTATACATACATTTCTCCTCAGCATCAGGTCTCATGCAGCCTGTTAATGTGAGTAGTGACAACTATATACACCACTGCATTTCTTCTCATTACCAAGTTAAATGCAGCTTGTCAATGTGAGTAGTGACAATACATACAGCACTGCATTCCTCCTCATTACCACTTTACCAGGTCTCATGCAGCCTGTCAATATGAGTAGTGACAACTACATACAGCACTGCATTCCTCCTCATTACCTGGTCTCATGCAGCTTGTCAATGTGAGTAGTGACAACTACATACAGCACGGCATTCCTCCTCATTACCAGGTCTCATGCAGCCTGTCAATATGAGTAGTGACAACTACATACAGCACTGCATTCCTCCTCATTACCTGGTCTCATGCAGCTTGTCAATGTGAGTAGTGACAACTACATACAGCACGGCATTCCTCCTCATTACCAGGTCTCATGCAGCCTGTCAATATGAGTAGTGACAACTACATACAGCACTGCATTCCTCCTCATTACCTGGTCTCATGCAGCTTGTCAATGTGAGTAGTGACAACTACATACAGCACGGCATTCCTCCTCATTACCAGGTCTCATGCAGCCTGTCATTGTGAGTAGTGACAACTACATACAGCACGGCATTCCTCCTCATTACCAGGTTAAATGCAGCCTGTCAATATGAGTAGTAACAACTACATACAGCACGGCATTCCTCCTCATTACCAGGTCTCATGCAGCCTGTCAATATGAGTAGTGACAACTACATACAGCACTGCATTCCTCCTCATTACCAGGTCTCATGCAGCCTGTCAATGTGAGAAGTGACAACTACATACAGCACTGCATTCATCCTCAGCATCAGGTTCCATGCAGCCTGTCAATGTGAGTAGTGACAACTAATACAGCACTGCATTCCTCCTCATTACCAGGTCTCATGCAGCCTGTCAATATGAGAAGTGACAACTACATACAGCACTGCATTCATCCTCAGCATCAGGTTCCATGCAGCCTGTCAATGTGAGTAGTGACAACTACATACAGCACTGCATTCCTCCTCATTACCAGGTCTCATGCAGCCTGTCAATATGAAAGTGACAACTACATACAGCACTGCATTCCTCCTCATTACCAGGTCTCATGCAGCCTGTCAATGTGAGTAGTGACAACTACATACAGCACTGCATTCCTCCTCATTACCAGGTCTCATTCAGCTTGTCAATGTGAGTAGTGACAACTATATACAGCACTGCATTCCTCCTCATTACCAGGTCTCATGCAGTCTGTCAATGTGAGTAGTGGCAACTACATACAGCACGGCATTCATCCTCAGGATCAGGTCCCATGCAGCCTGTCACTGTGAGTAGTGACAACTACATACAGCACTGCATTCTTTCTCAGCATTAGGTCCCTTGCAGCCTGTCAATGTGAGCAGTGACAACTACATACAGCACTGCATTCCTCCTCATTACCAGGTCTCATGCAGCCTGTCAATGTGAGAAGTGACAACTACACACAGCACGACATTCCTCCTCATTACCAGGTCTCATGCACCTGTCAATGTGAGTAGTGACAACTACATACAGCACGGCATCATCCTCAGCATCAGGTCCCATGCAGCCTGTCAATGTGAGTAGTGACAACTACACACAGCACGGCATTCCTCCTCATTACCAGGTCTCATGCAGCCAGTCAATGTGAGAAGTGACAACTACACACAGCACGGCATTTCCTCATTACCAGGTATCATGCAGCCTGTCAATGTGAGTAGTGACAACTACATAAAGCACTGCATTCATCCTCAGCATCAGGTCCCATGCAGCCTGTCAATGTGAGTAGTGACAACTACATACAGCACTACATTATTTCTCAGCATTAGGTCCCTTGCAGCCTGTCAATCACCAGGATTACAAGTTGTGCCTTAACCAGGTGCATAAATAACGCTAAATATTTAGCGGTACGCACTTTCCATAGCGCTGTCATTACAAGTTACCAAAAAAACCTTGCGTTGTGCAGTATGGTGCGATAAACTCCATACGGCACAAAAGCCAAGGCTGACTTGACATGCTCGTGCACATTTTCTCCAATAGACATCAATGGAGAGAAAGTGTTAGAAAAAAACTAACCTGTGATTGCAGAATGGCGATCGCTAATACGCAATCACCATTGATGTTTATGGGGACAAGAAGATTATGTAAAAACCTAACACCCTAACATAAATCCCTAGTCTAAATACTCCTAATAAATGTATTAACCCCTATTGGCTGAAATATTCAAATCAGCCAATAGGATGAGAGCTGCTTAAAATCCGATTGGCTGATTTGAACAGCCAATAGAATTTAAGCAGCTCTCATCGTATTGGCTGATTTGAATATTTCAGCCAATAGGAATGCAAGGTACCCTAAATATAAAACAGGCACATTGCATTCAAGCATCAGTGTGCTGCGGAGATCACATGAAGAGGAGGCTCCGTGCTGAATGTTGTCGCCGACACCAGTCCTGTTCAGCTCCGCGCCGCTACAGCTCTGCACGCCGCTGGGATGAAAATAGAAGATGCCTTCGCAATGGATAAAGATGTCGCCGGCTGGATGAAGACTTCTCGCTGCCTGGATGAAGATGGATGTCCAGGCTTCAGAAATGGAGAGTACATTTTTTGGGGGGTTAGTGTTAGGTTTTTTGGGGGGGGGTTTAGATTTTTTTTTAGATTAGGGATTTTTAAATAAGCAGCAAACAAGCAATGCCCATACAAATGCCCTTTATACAGTATTTAGGTCTTTTGGGGGGATTGCATGGGTGGGGGGTTTTACTGTTAGGGGTTAATTTGTATTTCTTTTCAGGTAAAAGAGCTGGTCATTTCAGGGCAATACCTAAAAAAGGCCCTTTTAGTCTTAGATTAAGGGGTGTTTTTATTTTGGGGTGGCTTTTTTGTTTTTATAGGGGTATTAGGTTAGATTTAAATTTTATTTTTTGGATAATTTTGTTTATTTTTTATATAATCTTAGTTTTTTATTTTTTTATTTTAGATTTTTTGTATTTTTTGTAATGATTTTCTATTTAAAGGGACAGTCTACACCAGAATTTGTATTTTTTTAAAAGATAGGTAATCCCTTTATTACCCATTCCCTAGTTGCATAACCAACACAGTTATATAAATACACTTTTTACCTCTGTGATTATCTTGTATCTAAGCCTCTGCAAACTGTCCCCTTATTTCAGTTCTTTTGACAGACATGCATTTTAGCCAATCAGTGCTGGCTCCCTGGAACTTCACGTGCGTGAGCACACATGAACTAACACCCTCTAGTGGTGAAAAACTGTCAAAATGCCCTGAGAGCAGAGGCGGCCTTCAAGGACTTAGACATTAGTATATGAACCTCCTAGGTTTAGCTTTCAACTAAGAATACCAAGAGAAACAAACCAAAATTGGTGATAAAAGTAAATTGGAAAGTTGATTAAAATTGCACGCCCTATCTGAATTATGAAAGTTTATTTTAGACTAGACTGTCCCTTTAAATTAAATCTTAGGTTTTATTTTGTATGTAATGTTAGGATTTTTATTTAAATTTTAGATTAGGATTTTTAATTTTGGTATCTTAATTTATTTATTAGTTTAATAGTCTTTTTTATTTTATGTAATGGGGATAATTTAGGGGTGTTAGGTTGGAGGCTTAGTAATTAGATTAATACTTTGCCTTGAGGGGGGATGGCGGTTTAGGAGTTAATAGGTTAAATAGTTTTTTTGCATTGTGGGGGAATAACGGATTAGGGATTAATAGTTTAAATAGGTAGATTGCGTTGTGGGGGATGGTGGTTTAGAGGTTAATAAATTTTATTGTTAGTTATGATGTGGGGGATGGCAGTTTAGAGGTTAATAACTTTTATTCGGCTAGATTACAAGTTTTGCGTTGAGTGGATCGGTACTAACTTGCAAGTTATTTCCACCGCTCACCTCCCTATAACACTGCTATTACAGGTTTTCATAAACCCGGCGATAGCAGGCAATATGTGAGCGTTGAGCAAAACAAAACTCCATACCGCACTCCAATACCAGCGCTGCTTTGAGCTGGTTTTACGTGCTCGTGCACGATTTCCCCATAGATATCAATGGGAAACGCCGGCTAAAAAAAAGCCTAACACCTACAATAAAGGAGCGTAAAGCACCGTAATGCAGCCCCATTGATTCCTATGGGGAAACAAAAGTTATGTTTACACCTAACACCACTAATCTGCCGCTCCCACCACCGGCGCAACCTACATTACATTATTAATCCCTAATCTGCTGCTCCCAATGTCGTCGCCACCCACCTACACTTATTAACCCCTAATCTGCTGCCCCCAATGTCGCCGCCACCACATACATAAATGTATTAACCCCTAATCTGCTGCCCACAACGTCGCCGCCACTATACTAAATTTATAAACCCCTAAACCTAGCCCTAAGTCTAACCCTAACCCTAACACCCACTAACTTTAATATAATTAAAATAAATCTAAATAAAATTACTATCATTAACAAAATAATTCCTATTTAAAACTAAATTCTTAATATAAAATAAACCCTAAGCTAGCTACAATATAACTAATAGTTACCTTGTAGCTATCTTAGGTTTTATTTTTATTTTACAGGTAAGTTTGTATTTATTTTAACTAGGTAGACTAGTTAGTAAATAGTTATTAACTATTTACTAGCTACCTAGTTAAAAAAAAAATACAAATTTACCTGTAAAATAAAACCTAACCTGAGTTACACTATTACACTAACACTTAACCTTACACTACAATTAAATAAATTACATTAATTAAATACAATTAACTAAATTACAAAAAAAAAACAAACACTAAATCACACAAAAATAAGAAAGAAATGATCAAATATTTAAACTAATTACACCTAATCTAATAGCCCTATCAAAATAAAAAAGCCCCCCAAAATAAAAAAAAAACCAAAGAATTCAGCTCTTTTACATGTAAAAAAAAATAATACAAAAAAAACCCCAACAGTAAAACCCACCACCCACACAACCCACCCCCCCCCCCGGAAAAGGGCATTTGGATGGGCATTGCCCTTAAAAGGGCATTTAGCTCTTTTTCCACCCAAAACCTAAGCTAAAAATAAAACACACCCAATAAACCCTTAAAAAAAAACTAACACTAACCCCCGAAGATCCACTTACAGTTTTTGAAGACCGACATCAATCCTCAACGAAGTGGCAGAAGTCCTCATCGAAGCCAGCAGAAGTCTTCATCCAAGCGGGCCAAAGTCTTCATCCAAGCCGGCAGAATCATCTATCTGGTAGCGCTGTCACTTTTGCTCTTTCATCCAGCTTCTTGTATCCGGATTCAGGTACACTTATTTCAGCACTTCTAAACCAGCACTTCTAATGTGTATACTCTCAGTGTGCAGCCATTTTCAAACCTCCTATTCAGCTGCTGCTGATTACCTGCAAAACATTGTGTTGCCTTTACAAACCACCTTACCAACTGCTGCTGATTACTTGCAAAACATTGTGTTGCCTTTACAAACCTCCTTACCAACTGCTGCTGCTGTCGTTCTGCTTAACATTGTGCAGCCATTACAAATATTCTCACCAACTGGTACTGCTGATGAATATATGAATGTATAGCTTTATATATATTTTTGCTGATATATATTTAACTATATCTTAACCTGGGACTTTCTCAGCTGTGTCCACTACATTCCTTTGCTTTAGGGATAATACTAATCCAGCTACTCCTTATATTTGATTATACTAAATTGCAGAGGAAACGTGGAATTCATTTCTCCTATACATCCTTCCCAGTTTTTTCTGCATACAAATATACCTTTTATTCTAAACTATTTCTGGTGTGTATTTAAATACCTTCTTACATTATACAGGAATTTCAGGTCTCCTTTCGCTAGTACATTCGAGATATGATAGGGATAATGACCATATCGTGTTTTTGGATAGCACCTTGGTTGGAGAGGCAAATAGTGACAAAATTCTCACAAAACTATATCGGAAGCCCATTTCTGGGAACACGATATTTCATAGTAAAAGTGCTCAATTAACACATGTGTTCAAAGGTATAGCCAAAAGCCAATTTATAGGAGCGAGAAGGATTTGTAGCCAAAATAGAGACTATCTTAAAGAAAGTAACAATATTAAAAGAATGCCTAATATCTAGAGGTTATTCGCCTAAAATGCTTAACCACCTAGCTGAGCAATCACACACTTTACATAGACAACAGACCCTAGCTACTAGGAAAAGAAAAAATGATGATAGGGGACTTTCTTTTATAACCAAATATTCTTCAGACTATGGGGCCCATTTATCAAGCTCTGTAAGGAGCTTGTGGGCCCGTGTTTCTGGCGAGTCTTCAGACTCGCCGGAAACACAAGTTATGGAGCAGCGGTCTAAAGACCGCTGCTCCATAACCCTGTCCGCCTGCTCTGATGAGGTGGACAGGAATCGCCGGAAATCAACCCGATCGAGAACGATCTGGTTAAAGAGTCTGCAGGGGGCGGCGTTGCACTAGCAGCTCACAAGATCTGTTGGTGCAATGCTGAATATGGAGAGCGTATTGCTCTCTGAATTCAGCGATATCTGTCGGACCTGATCCGCAGTGTCGGATCAGGTCTGACAGACATATAAATAGGCCCCTATTTATCTGTCTGCAATATTGGAAAAAAAATATTTCTCTATTCTGTTTGGGATAAAAAACTAAAAACTTCATTGGAAAATGGGTTTACGTGTGTATACTAGCCAGGCAAGAGATATATTGTATAATGCAATGCAATTGCACACACAAAATCTCACAGTTTTAATGCTGAATTTGATATTACTAATTGTTGGAAATAATGTAATAGTAGGAATGTGTACCATCTGAGTAAGGGAGTCCAACATAAGTATAATGTATATAGCAGAATATATGGGCATGCTAAATACTAGTGGACATACATTTGCACACAGAATATGGGATTGCTTGTGAACATATTTTTGAATAGCTAATTCTGTTCTACAATGTAGTCAGTGTAAATATACATACATGTTCTGTATAATAGCAGTTTTTGCTATTATTTATACTATTTATTACTACGCTGTCACATTCTTGTGTCTCAATAATACAATTAATTTTGAAAAAAATACATTCCTACATTTTATGTGAACATTTATTGTTATTCATTTTTTTTCAGATACCAGATTCTCTATGTGTGTAACTGTATTATTGCTGTTTTTGACAACATTATTGCAAAGAAATTGGGGCTTTGTTATATTAACTCTTTTGAGCTTTGTCTCTGAATTGAGTCAAATATATGTACACACTTTGCAACCATGTTGTTAATGTTGCCAGTGTATAATCTTGATACTAATTGCATTGTACTAGTTTATTCACTGATGTTTATGGGATCAGGTCTTATGTTCCCATTACTGATTTATTACTGTGTGGATTGAATATTTATAGGGTTAATAGGGGTGTCTTTTGCACCAATGAATAGGCTGTCATGATGTCTATTTTAAACAGCACTAACCTGTGTCTTTTTAGGTCTATGATTACGGCTTTCGCCGAAATGCATAAGAACGTTCAGCTGCTCTGTTTCTTGTGTTTTTTATCATATGGAAATAGGATTGCCATTTTCTTGTCTTTACTACTGGAGTATCATGCAAGACAAAGACAGAGACATAAACATGCAACCACTAATTAGAAGTTACCTTCCAGTACTGCATTGCTGCTCCTTCCTAGCTAGGTATACTTTTCAACAATGGATACCTATACAACAAAGCAAAATTGATAATAGAAGTACATTGGAAAGATGTTAATAAATGCATGATCTAAATGAATCATAAAAATAAACATTTCGAGTTTCATGTCCCTTTAACGCATTGGAGCGAGTTCGCTGAAATACAGAATTACGGGAATGCATCCGTAATGTTGTGTGGTAAATACAGTAATGTTAGGACCGGACATGACCAACATGACATAAGTAGGTCTTTGTAATTTCATATGAAAGGCCCCTTTTGTAACTAAAGGATTATATAATTGCACCATGGTATTACGTACATATCCTAGCATGGCTTGTTTGCAAAGTATTTATTCTGGAGAGGAGGAATTTCGCTAGCCTCACTGGGTGGGTTAGCCGTCTTTTTATATGAACAATTTCTGAAGCACCAACTCCTACTTTGCTAGTGCAAGAGTTCACACACTATATATATATATATATATATATATATATATATATATATATATATAAATAAATGTGTTTGTTATTGGGTGATGGCTGTCTCATGATACAGGGGGGAAGAGAAACAAAAGCGTAATGTATACAAAATGCAAGAGGGCACTGCGCTCTCAGACTGGACTGGGTACACATCCTATTACCCTGCAACATGCACAGGCCTGGGTGCTCAATAGCACTCTCAGGCAGCTGCACAATCCCCAGAGTCCCAGGCAGTTAACCCCAGACAGGTCTGGGTGCAAAGCCCATAGGGAAAATTACAAAACAAATTAATACAGCACACAGAGGAAGTCCAGCACTTACTTGCAAGTTCTCAGCTAAGATTAAAAGCAAAAATGGAAGGGTTAGTTACTGCATCTGGACAAATGGGACAAGCCCAGATACCACGTCACGGTCTCTCCCAAAACCTAGGTCCCTAAAACAGACAAACAATGCAAGATCTCAATCACACAAACTGGGAATGAGACAAGGGTGCACCGGCTTATGTAATCACCCTAGACATATACAAAACATTGAACTCCCAGGCAGCTGCACTGTTCCCAGAGTCCCAGGCAGTTAACCCCAGACAGGTCTGGGTGCAAGGCCCATAGAGAACATTGCAAAACAAATTAATACAGCAAACAGAGGAAGTTCAGCACTCACTTACAAGCTCTCAGCTAAGATTAAAAGCAAAACTTGAAGAGTTAGTTACTGCATCTGGCCAAATGGAACAAGTCCATGTACCACGTCAAGGTCTCTCCCAAAACCCAGGTCCTTAAAACTGCCAAGCAATGCAAGCTCTCAATCTAACAAACTGGGAACAGGTCAAGGGTGCACCTGCTTTTGTAATCACCCTAGACATATACAAAACACGGAAGGGGACTGCTCACTGGACTGGGTACACATTCCAGATTGCAGTAGGTCAAGGAGGGAGTTTAATGTAATTGTGATAGACAAGTATATACTAACTTTTCAAGAAAATTAGAGGCAAGGGAGGGGCGGTAGTTGGATGGGGAGGTTGGATAGAGAGGTTTTTTGAGGATAGGTGTGACAAATGCATATTTTAAATATGAGGGAAATATACTGGTGCTCAGGGGAGGTTGAAAATGTGTGTGTATACGGGTAAGGTTAGAAGAGAGCGAGGGGAGTAGCTGTGAGGGGAAGGGATTGATGGGTTTTAGGTGTTTGCAAGCTTTTGAGGGGGTTGAAGACTGGTAGTATGTTGAGAGATGATTTAGTTTCTGACGGAATACATTTTGTTATTGAAGTGCATGGAGTTGGGCGAAAAAGAGTATTGAACGTGGAGAACAGATGTTTTGTGTTTGAAGAAAGAATAGAGATAAGAGTAGAGAAGTAATATTGTTTAGAAAGGTTAAGCACAGAATAGAAGTAGTTTAAGATGAACTTGTAGTGAAGAAAGTTAGCTGAACTCTGAGATTTTCTTCAGTGTTACTCAGCAGTACGGGAACATCTGTGTAGGTTGCATGTCAGAGGAGAATGCCAGGACTGATAATGAGTGTGTGACTTCTGAGCTATGGTAGGAGGGGCCAAATTGTCAAGGAATAATGTAAGTGGAGTTGTAGTGGCAGATAGATTGGTCAGGGCAGGAAAAGAAGGAGATGGAAGAGAGCTGAGGTTTGAGAGAGTTTTAGAGCTGTTGCTGATCTATTGACAATACTTCTGTGGAGTTTGGTGTGAAAGGTAGAAGGATGGAGAGTTGCAGGGAATGATGTGATGTTGCAAGTGAGGAGATGATAGTCAGAAAGAGGAAAAGGGCAGTTTATGAAGTGACTGACTAGAAGAGGAAGTGATTTGCATAAGTTGTTTTACAGAGGAGGAAGCAGGATTGTCAACAGGGAGGTTGAAGTCCCCTAGACAGCAGGGTGTCTGAAGAGAGAAAATAAGGTAGCCAGGAAGCAAAATGATCTAGAAATTGAGTTGAGCAGTATGCAGTGATAATTTTTTATTGAAATAAATAAAAAGAGAGAAGTGCTCAACCTGGGAACGAACAATAGCATAATAGCTTGTTCTATGGCATGTTACCACCCAAGAATCAGCCTCTTTTTGCTCAACATGTGCCTTTCACAGAGAAGAACTTTGCTGAAGCATATCAGTCTGATCCTGACTTCACAGTACAGTGCAGCCCCAAAATACCAGGAAATCCCTTTCTGAACGAGAGAAACAGCAAAACCCCAGTCGTACGTTTCAGCCTATTGTGGTCCTCGTCAGTGAGGTTCAGCCATAATATATATAATATATATATATATTTAGATAGATAGATAGATAGACAGACAGACACATATATAGATATATGACCTGGGTGCATGCACGTTTATGTAAAGTCACATTATACCCTCACCAAAAATATTATGGCCACAAAACAGCCTAAAACTTAGGGGTGGGGGGCAGCAGAATTTTGAGTGCCTAGGGCAGCACAAAACCTAATTATGCCATTGGTTGGATCGGCTCATGTGGGACTGCCTACAATGGTAGGCATGCCCCTCAGAGTTCCCATTCTGAAAACGCAAGAGGCTGTAAGACACCAGATTGGTTAGGACATGCCATGTCGTCCTAACGGCGTTAAAGCACAGCACTGTGATGATGGCATGAAACATCCTAACAGCATTAAGGGGTTAAATGTCTCTAGCATTATATGCAGGACTAAATATGTAAAGATGTATTATTAAAAAAATAATAACAATTAATTCTTTAATTGTTCTCATCCCAATTCACTGTTGGACTGTTTTTTTCTGTCATATATGATTCCACAGAAATAAAGACCAGGTTACAAAGTAAAAAAAGAAATCTAAAGTAAATTAAAAAAAAGCACTTGATACTGACCTAAATTCATACTAACATCGTTTTGAAACAATAATAAACACATGGGAAATGTTAAATATTTTAATAAAGATTTTGAAACTTTTTGAATATTAAATTCATCAGATTTATTGTATTCATGCATAGTAATAGATTTTTTTCTGTGTACACTACATATAATTTATTTTTGTATTTTTTGTATTTTTTTTACTTGTAATTGCATTAATAACTAACAGTAGATACAATTGCAAACTTTCAGGGCACAGAGGTCTCTTCATCCCAGAGAGGGTGTCCAGTATGATTCCTTTTTGTGTGGGGTATGTAAATGTTGTGTGAAGTTATTAGATTCCATTTTAGACTTATGGAAGTATTCCTTAAGATTCTGTTTCCTAAAAAATGTCACAGTAGAGTTATGCTTTGTCTTTGGGTTTGTGGGGTTGAAATCAAGTGCTTTAGAAAGTACACTTTAGAAAATACACAAAGATACCACAGAACTGCTAAATAAACTGGCTAACATTTATGAACTACCAGAAGGTATCATTTTTGCAACCATACACCAATATCCTTCACCAAGATGGCCTAGCACCATGCCAGGAATTTTTACATAAAAATGACCTACCCACAAAGTGTCACACATCTGGTAAAATTCATACTGATGTATAAATATTTTATATTTGGGGAGGATATTTACCTCCAAAATATAGCTATGGGAACAAGAATTACTCACTGGTATGCTAAACTATTCATGGCAAACCTCAAAATACATTCACTACATTGATGACATTCTAATAATATGGACAGCTATTGAGCAATAATAAATTTGTTTCCACAAAAGGTTTAACCTCTTAACCCAATGGGATATATATATATATACATGTATATATATATATATATATATATATATATATATATATATATATATAATTATATATATATTATATATACTGTATATATACGTCATGCAGTACTTTGCCTATCGTACCACATGACGTATACATACATCTGAGCTGCAGGAGCTTTTGGAGTGCCTGAGCTCCAGGCATCTCCCTGCATATGGAACTGGAGAACAATTGGTGCTCCGGTTCCTATGAAGGAAGATGCCAGATCATTACAGGCGGTGACACTGTATGTGTCACTGTCTGTAATGATCAGCTGCTGATGCCGGTGGGAGATGTGGGAGGGAAACCGGGAGGCATTTGGGTGGTTCAGCAATATAGGGGGAAGGAGGAGGGAGGGGAAAGGAATGGGATAGCCCACTGCAGAAAATAAAACGAAGGGAGAGGGAGCTACACTACAGAACCAAATGTGGGGAGATGTGGTGGGGGTTCCATTACTAACTATTGTTCAAGGGGCAAGGTGGGGGACCACTACTGCAAAAATTTGTTTTAAAAAAATTATACTGCAGGTAAAATTAACCTTACACGTTACTTGATTAACCCCCTTCACTTATGGGAATAGAAGTATCATACACAGCTGCAATTAGAGGCATTCTTATTACCAAAAACCAGTAGCAAAGCCATGTATGTCTGCTATTTCTGAACAAAGGGGATCCCAGAGAAGCTTTCACAATCATTTGCACCATGATTGCACATGCAGTATGTAAATAATTTAAGTGAGAACCCCCAAGTTTGTGAAAAAGTTTTTTTTTTAAATATATAATCACATTTGAAGGTGAAATGGTGGCATGAAATACACCAAAATGGGACATGATTAATATCTTGGTTGTCTACTTAGAATATATATATATATATATATATATATATATTCCTCGTTTGCAAGAAGGCACTCACTGGTCTTTTAGTAAAAAACAACTTTTAATTCATAGATTTAAAAAGCAATTACATCCATAACGTTTCGATGTCGTTATGACATCTTTGTCAAATGTTCTGCTAACATCACCAATATAGGACAAACATGTTCCCAAAGTAGAAAATCGCTAACAACATACATTTAAACACAACCTTATATACCCATTCACATTCACATCTTCCCGCTCCTGCAGATCTTCCATCTACCCCCTGACGTCATCACGCTCAGACGCAGGCGTGAGCGTGGGATGTCATTAATTTCCAATTGACCATGTGTCTCCATGGCAACCGCTTGTAAACACACTGCACAGTGTTTTTCGTAGCCGCTCCCACTGTTGTCATCATGTGACTACATGACTATAGCCCTATCGTATAGGCCGATCATCAGGCGGCTGTCATGGAAACCTACAGCCAGGAAGAAAAAACATAAGCACCAACAAACTGTGTTAGTCCCAATATAATGCGTATGTGTTAAGATAGGTATCAAACGATCTGACAACTTGCGGATGAAGGTAAACCTCATATGAAGCACAACTGTGCCTTTCAATTACAGATCCACAAGTGGATTAGCCGTGATCGATACTATCCCCACACATAACAGCCTAAAAATAAAGGGACACATCAAATATATACAAAATTAAAAACAATGTAACTGTTTGGCAAATGTCGCCCATGCTAATAGTTTACAATCCCTGACTGACATAGTTAACACTATATTCCCTGATAGAACATTACCTTTGGTATGTACACTTAACTCCATATCTGTATAATTTTTTGATACATAAAAAGCCATCGCCTTCATGCCTGATTGGAATAGATAGAAACCAGTGTGTACCCACTAGAATGAAGATTCATGTGGATTCCTGGAATATATTCCTACATATAGGGATGGTAGATCAAAATGTATGTCCATGTTTAATTTATGGGTTATTTAGTGTAGAATGGTCCAAAGTCCAGATTAGTGTTCAATCCCTTTGGTATGACCGTGTCCAGCATCTGAATCCATTTGGTTTCTCTCTGGAGCAATCGATTTGCTCTGTTGCCACCTCTTGGTAATGGTGGAATATGGTCTATGACCATCGTTTTCATACTTGAGACACCATGTCTGTGTTGTTCGAAATGGCGTGCTACAGGTTGATCCGAATCACCCGATTTTAAGGCTTCGCGGATGGCACATCGATGGTTTGCCATCCTATCTCTGAAGCTTGTGACAGTTTTCCCAATGTACACCAGGGAACATGGGCAAATCAACATGTAAATGACGTGTGTACTGGTGCAGGTCAGCCGATGGCGGATAGTGTAACGTTTGTTCGTGTGTGGATGTTGAAAGGTCTTCCCTCTTATCATGCCATTACACGTCGTACAGCCTCCGCAGGTGTAACAGCCCTTGCTTGAGGGCTTCAGCCATGTGTCTTTCTGGTAACAGCTGACCGGATCAGTCTTCACTAACAGATCCCGTAAATTCTCAGCCCGTCTGTGCACCATATGTGGTGGCCTGGTGCCATAGAAAGGGAGCGTCGTGTCCGTTTCCAGGATTGACCAGTGTTGACGTACTGATCTGGTCAATTTTGTACTCATAGGAGTATAAGTGCTGATGAAGTTCTGTTGAGTTGTGGTAATGTGTTTTGGTTTATTAACATTGGTGGCCGTGCCCTCCAATAACTCCACTCTTGTGTTATGGACCACTCTACTGTCATAACCCCTCTTTACCAACTTCTCCTCCATATCATCCAGTTGTTTTAACATCGTGGGTACATCACTGTTGTTGCGGATGACCCTAGTGAGTTGTGATTTAATAAGCCCTGTTTTCTGGTGCCTGGGGTGAAAGCTATTGGCTTCCAATAAAGAATTACGGTCAGTTTCCTTAGTATATAAAGAAGTACCAAATATACACTGCTCATCATTTAATACCTTAATTATATTAAGGTCCAAGAAATGCACCTCCGTATCACTGTACTCAAGTTTAAATCTGATGGGACAGTCCATGGAGTTCAAACCTGACACCCATTGCTCTAACTCAATTGCATCCCCTCTCCACACCAGGAACACGTCATCAATGTAACGTACATAGTACCTGATGCGGGGATGGGCATGTGGTTTCATGGCCTGCTGTTCATACCATGCCATGTACAAATTTGCATATGAGGGTGCCATGTTTGAACCCATGGCTGTCCCAGAGATCTGTAAGTAGTAGTCACGTTCAAACCTGAAGTAATTCTTGTCTAAACATAACATAATCAGTTCACACAGAAATTCAACAGGTGGCCCTTCATAAAGAGGATTGTTAGTCACCATGGATCTGACAGCCCCCACTCCCCCCTCATGAGGGATGGAAGTGTATAGACTGTCAACATCCATGGTGACCAGCAAATCATCTGCATTTAGATCAGTGTAACTCCTAAGAGTTTGTATCAAACTTGCTGAATCCTGTAAATATGCAGGGATTCCTTTAACTACAGGTTGTAGATGGAAATCAATGAACATAGATAGACTGGATAGTAGAGAATCCCTGGCAGACACAATCGGTCTGCCAGAAGGATTTTCTAGAGTCTTGTGCACTTTTGGCAACAAGTATAGCACTGGAATCTTAGGATGGTTAGTAATTAAAAAAACAGTTTCCTGTTCAGAGAGTATCCCTGATTCCAGACCCATATGTATCTGTTGGTCTATGATTCTTTTATAAGTGGCTGTTGGATTACCTTTAAGTTTCAAGTATACCCCTGTATCCGAAAGCTGACGTAGAGCTTATGCCCTATAGTTAGTATAATCCTGTATGACTATAGAGCCACCTTTATCCGCTGGGCGGATGATAATTGAATTATCATCTCTCAGTGATTTAATTGCTAATCTTTCCTCAGCATTTAGATTGGGATATATTGTGTCTGTTTTAGAGTTATTGATGTCATGGCATATCATTCTTGTGAATCCCCTGATAGAGTGATGGGTTCCAGGAGGTTCAAAAGAAGATGGTTTCCTGAATGTGGACAATGGCTCCATGGTCTCATTCTTAAAAAATTCTTTTAGTTTTAGTTGTCTCTGAAACTTATGAATATCTACCATAGTGTTAAAAGTGTCACACTTAGGGGTAGGTATAAAGGAGAGACCTTGATTAAGGACGGATATTTCACTTTTACTCAATTCCCTTGAGCTAAGGTTAAAGATGATATTTATTTTTTCTTTGTTCCTTTTTTGCGTGTGTCTCCCTTGCCTATTGTGTGGTCTTCTCTTTCTTTTATATCCCTCTGGCCGGGTAACGGCGGCTTTGCCGCGGATCTCGTAGCCACCCCGGAAAAAGACTGCTGTTGTGAGGTCCCTTTTGTATTGGCCCCTGAACTCTCATTGCCAGATGAATCCCCCCCACTGCTATCAACAATACTGAGTGTGTTCCTACCACGTGTGTTTCTACGTTTGTATATATTGAGAAAAATATACCAGCTGTGGTTGGGAAATTATGAAGATGGTTGAGTAACACAGAAGCAAAAAATATCATTAGCCACTGTGGTGGAAGGGGGTAATACAAAATGTAATTTAGAAAGAAACGAGATACAGAAAATACCATTAGTCCAGCACACACTCATTTACCCAAATTGTGAGTTACCCTCGGTGCACTGTGTGTACATATATATATATATATATATATATATATATATATATAATTTTGACAAGTAAATAAAAAAGAAATACGGCTTTATTTCTGTTTAAATGGAGTAATAGCAAAAATGCTAAACATTCTCCGGTAGTTCTTCCCTTAAATGCACAGTAGTGAAGGGGTTAATAAATTCAATTCCACTATCTAATTCTCTCTAAACTACTCCACCACACACATCAATGTTCTGGACACCACCATTTACTTTAAGGACAATACCATGCATACTTATATCTATCACAAATCCACAGACTGACCCTCATATCTAAAATATGACAGCTTCTATCGAAAACACACTAAACATTCAATCATTCAGAGCCAAGCTATAAGATAAAATTGTATCTGCTCAAACAAAACTGACAGGAATTCACATCTCATATCACTTCAAACTGTATTCAGGAACCAAGGCTACCACCCAAGGCTAATAGAAAACTAACACCTAGAATACAAGTTTTGCACTATAGAGGGAGTGAAACGAACGCACCAAAAGTTGCAATATTTCACCCCCAATAGCGCTACCATTACAAGTTTTTGAAAAGCCGCCTTGTGCGTGTGATATGATGGCGATGAGCTCCATACCGCACAAAATCCAAAGACTGAGAATATATGCTCGTGCAAACTTTCCCCATTGACATCAATGGGAAGAGCGTGTTAGAAAAAAACTAACACCTAAAGCGCGGAATGGCAAGTTCCTTAACACAACCCATTGATGTCTATGGGGAAAATAAAGTTATTAACCCCTAATCTGCTGCTCCCGACATTGCTGCCACTAATAAAAGTTATTAACCCCTATTCCACCGCTCCCCGACATTGCCATCACTATAATAAATGTATTAACCCTTATTTCCCCACACCCCAACATCGCTGACACTATAATAAAGATATTAACCCCTATTCTGCTGCTCCCCAACATTGCCGCTACTAAATAAAGTTATTAACCCCTAAACCTGTGGCCTCCCACATCACCACCACTAAATAAACCTTTTAACCCCTAAACTGCCAGCCCCTCACATCCCCTAAACCTAGTTACCCCCTAACTTTAAATTAAAATTACAATATCCCTATCTTAAAATAAATAAAAACTTATCTGGGAAATTAAAAAAACCTAAGTTTAAACTTACAATTAACCTAACATAACTATTATACCAAAATTAAAATAACTATCAATTAAATAAACTAAATTATACATTAAAAAAACTAACATTACTAAAAAAAAAAAAATACGAAAAAAAAAAAAAAATACGAAAAATAACAAACGAAATTATCCAAAATAAAAACAATTACACCTTATTTAATAGCCTTTTAAAAAAAAAACACAAAATAAAAAACCCTAGCCTACAATAAACTACCAATAGCCCTTAAAAGGGCCTTTTATAGGGCACTTGCCCTAAAGAAATCAGCTCTTTTTCCTGTAATAAAATAAAAAGACCCCCAACAGTAAAACAATATAATTCCAACTTTAAAGCAGTTAATAGAATTATAAAGAAACATTGGCACATTTTGCTTAGAGACCCCGTACTAAAAAAAGTGCTAGCCCCCTTACCTAAGATAGTGTATAGGAGGGCGCCAACCTTGAAACAAAAATTAGCACCTAGTAAGGTAGTTATGACAAAGAAACACTTTAAATGCAATAGAAAAGGGCCTAGAAGCGACGATCACATAAATGGGAATACTAATAACAATATTGGAACTTATAGATGTGGACACACACAGTGCCATATGTGTAAGTCCATCACACACGGAAGAAAATCCATAATATCACATGCAACAGGGGAAGAACACCAGATCAGAGAACATTTGACATGTAACTCTGGGTATGTAATCTATGCACTCACTTGTGCATGTGGGGTCCAGTATATTGGACGCACCTCTAGGAAGATACGACTAAGGTGGGGGGAACACAAACGGAACATAATCAAACGTTCACCCAAACATAGTGTATCAAGGCACTATTGCATTAAAAGTAGGATAGGCAAATGCCAATTCAGCATTACACCTTTGGAGAGTATCCCCAACAGCCATCATTATAATAGATTCACGCGTCTGAGACAAAGGGAAACATACTGGATTTTTAAATTCCAAACACTCTTCCCCACAGGGCTAAATGAAGTTATAGATTCTATGGCATTTGTTTAATATTATGGTAGAGGGTCATTTTACATCTATCATAATAAAGATAGAAATAGTGTAGTACCAACAACCAGTTTTTCCACCCTGCTGTAGGGGAGATCGCCCGAGATAGGGGGTCATCTCAGTAGACTTAGAGCCCTCTGACCCACAGACTTGACACCTGAGATATTTGGTGTAGCCCCTGTTTAGATTGGATAAATGTATCATATTAATATACCTCATGACTCATAGACTGGATACGTGTGATCTGATAAATGCATCATATTAATATAATTTACACTTACAGTGTTTATGTTTTACTGAACAAACAATAGGCTCGTATTGGTGCACTATATTTATACAAAAATGATCACTTTCATTTACACATTATTACCTTTTAATAGAACACTAGCATCTTCATATGTAAGATTTAATTACACTAGCACAACCCACTATGGGTCTTTACATCACATAGATTCTAATCTGATTGTAGGCGTTTTATGAATTAAATGGTGACTATACATATATGATTATGAGGTTCACGTATCACTTATACCTCAATTACAGCCATCGGTATTCATCGATGTTATGGATGCACAAATAATGTGCCAAAAAATATTTTCACTTAATCTTTTCATCTTTTTTTTTTTTTTTTTTTTTTCACACACATATCACTTATTAAATTAACTTAATTTCAGCAAATTTATTGCGCTATTTATTTATACGATCACTGCTTAAATAACGTTGATCATTAGATTATTCACTCTATTTGCATTTATATATATTCAGATCCATTCACAGATCTAACAATATCATTTTATAGATACTGATATTTTCCGGGGCACTAACCAATAGGGCTCTTTGTGGACATTACCCGCTGACCAATAGGGCTCTTTGTTGACATTACCCGCTGACCAATAATGATCCCTGTTCAATACAACAACCTGCATTAGAACCAATGGGATACACCGGTTACAAACATTACGCAGTAACCAATAAGATTCCCTCGATGGGCGCACACTGTAGTGTACTATTGAGGACAGCAAAATGGGGGCACGCCTGAAATTAGCCTATCCATTGGACACTACACTTACTAGCAACAATTGACCAGAATCTTTGACTGACGGCTACATAGACGAATCATAAGCGAGTAGCACAGGTTCGACTAATACATGATGATTGACGGCTGGGACATCCAATTAGAACACAGTATTGACGGCTAAATAGACGAATCAGAAGCGAGTAGCACAGGTCCGACTAATACAGGATGATTGACGGCTGGGACATCCAATTAGAACACAGTATTGATGAACATTAGTTACCATCAAATATCGGCCACTAAAATACCATGCCACTACGAAATATTTACACACATATACAAAATTTAAGAAGCAGCAAGGGCGTCTATATATTTTACAAGTAAATACATCCCTCTCCAAGTATTTAGGTGCTCATATCACCCCAGGGGTGGAAACATTTTGAATGAGGGACACTGATTGGTCTGTGTCATGTCAATTGTTGGGGGTGGGCTGTGGGTGTTGTTTAGTAGCATAGCCCTATATAAGGAGTAAATATCTGTGTAAAAACATGCCTGAGGAAACAGTTTTTAACTTAGAAACGTGTCGCATGTATTCCTGATGTACCAATTATATTCTTTGAGTGGTAAACCTTTTTATATGTTTTAAATAAATTCATTTATTTTATATAAATCCACTCTCAGTGTTATATATGGTACCGCCCTGCTATGCTACTTTAGAGTACCAACACTCTAAACACCCACGAACCAGCCAGCTCACCCTGGATCAGCTAGCTGGATTGCTGCTAAAATCCAGCCTGCCTCTATAGGTACAAGTGAGTGCCTTCCATAAATGTGAGTACCCTGTGTACACTGGGCTATTAGTGATACCTGTACCACCATTTACCTGCACCATTGGCGCCTCTATTCCTGCTTTTACTTTTTAGATTTCCTTCCACTGGATGCTGATAGAGAGCTGCCTCCAAGTTCAGCCAGCTGGATTGCTGTTAAAACCCAGCCTGTGTCCACTGGCACAACTGAGTGCCTTCTCATACTGTGAGTACCTAGTGTTCGCACATGTTTGTCATACCAAAAATCTCCATTGACCTGCACCATTGGCGCCTCTTTCTTGTTGCTTTTTCTTAACAAAAACCTAAGCTACCTATTGCCCTGAAAAGAGCATTTGTATGGGCATTGCGCTTAAAAGGGCATTTAGCTCTTTGTATTGCCCTTAAAAGGGCATTTAGCTCTTTTAAGAAAGTCCAAACCCTAATCTAAAACACCCAAAAAAAGTAAAAAAAAAAAAAACTAACACTAACCGCCGATGATCCACAGTTTTTGAAGTCCGTACATCCAAGCGGCGAGAAGTCTTCATCCAGGCGGTGAGGTCTTCATCCATCAAGCTGGCATCTTCTATCTTCATCTAGACTGCATCTTCTATCTTCATCCTGGTGGCATCTTCTATCTTCATTGCGGTGGCGCAGAGAGAGTCCATCCTTCAAGACATCCAGCGCAGAGCATCCTCTTCGCCGCCGTACACTGAATCTTCAATGCAAGAGAGCCTTTTCTAAAATGGTGTCCATTGAATTCCTATTGGCTGATTTGATTTTTGAAATTCAAATCAGCATATAGGACAAAAGCTACTGAAATCATATTGGCTGTTCAAATAAAAAAATAGGATGAGATCTACTGAAATTCTATTGGCTATTGTTTACAGGGAAAAGAGCTGATTTCTTTAGCGCAATGCCGTACAAAAAGCCCTTTAAAGGGCTATTGGTAGTTTATTGTAGGCTAGGGTTTTTTTATTTTGTGGGGCTTTTTTTTATAGGGCTATTAGATTAGGTTAATTGTTTTTATTTTGGATAATTTTGTTTGTTATTTTTCATAATTTAGTGTTTGTTATTTTTTTGTATCTTAGTATTTTTTATTTTTTGTAATTTTAGAATTTTTTTTTTCAGTAGTGTTAGTTTTTTTAAATGTGTATTTTTTTTTTTTTTAAATGGTAGTTATTTTATTTTAGTATAATCATTATGTTAGGTTAATTGGTAGTTTAAACTTAGTTTTTTTAAATTTCACAGGTTTTTATTTATTTTAATATAGGGATATTGTAATTTTAATTTAAAGTTAGGGGGTTGTTAGGTGTAGGGGTTAATAGTTTAATTTCGTTTTTTGCGATGTGGAGGGCTGGTGGTTTAGGGGTTAATAGGTTTATTTAGTGGTGGTGATGTCGGGGAGTGGCAGAATAGGGGTTAATAGCTTTAATATAGTGTGGACAATGTTGGTGTGCAGGGGTATAGGGGTTAATAACTTTATTATAGTGGTGACGATGTCGGGGAGTGGCGGAAAAGGGGTTAATAACTTTTCTTAGTGGCAGCAATGTCGGGAGTGGCAGATTAGGGGTGAATAAGTTTAATTTAGTATTTGCATTGCGGGGAGGGTAGCGGAATAGGGGTTAATAGGTAGTTTATGGGTGTTAGTGTACTTTTTAACAGTTTAGTTATGATTTTTTGTAACAGTTTTATTGCGCAATACTCATAACTACTGGTCTCAGACAGCGGAACGGATCATGTCAGTATATGCTGGAATGCAAGCATTTTAGCCCTCGCCGCACAACGTGTAATACCGGCGCTATGGAAATCCAATGCAAAAACGTTATTTTTTTGAGTGTGGGATTGATGTTGTGTTACAAGCTAAAATGCTTGCGGTACAGTTATACCAACAAGACTAATAATGGCTGTGTTACGGTTTTTACGATGAAATGGACATTTTTTCAGCGTTAAAACCGTAATGCAAAACTCGTTACCTAGGTGTAAGTTAACAGAGCCACCAAAATACCAAGGGACAAACTCTTGCAATATAGGCTAACACTGGAGAATAACAGGGTACCTTTGTCGTAACCTATAACCCACAATTAGATATTTTAAGAAACATTGCTAGAGACATCCAACTCTCCACAAGGACAGGCAACTAAAAGAAATATCTCTAGACCCACCTTTCTTCTCATACAGGCAACCCCCAAACCTTAATAAAGTTAATTAAAAAGCCCACTATCACCCACCCAAAAAAAACGGTAAATTTCCCTGCAACCAAAAATGATGCAAAATTTGCCTTCACATCTTAACAACAAAATCAATCTCACTACCCAGTGAAGGACAGGAATACAAATCCAGGGCTTTTTTACTTGCTCCTCATCAAACATGCTATACTTCATAACATGTAACAAATGCAGAAATGGGGGACATTACATTAGAGAAACAGGACAACAACTCAAAAAGAGTATGAACCTACAACAATTCACGATCACCTTCACTAAAGCTCTGACAATACAACTAAAACGCAAAAATATTCATGCTTCACATATGTCAATTTTAAATGCATTTACCTTATCCTTTATACTGTATATACATATGACTGAACTTTATTTGTAGATCATAATGCCCGATGAAGGGACCTCAGTGTGTTGAAGGTTTTCAATTGTATCTACTAGTAGTTAGCTATTGAAGGTGTCACCTATACATTGCTTTTGTTATTTTCTTGCAAAAGGATTTTTACTTTCTTTGAATACACTGACTAAAATGATACTGCTCATTTTCTGTATTTTCATTTGTCATAAACTAAATTGGAAATTCTGTAGTATTTGTTCTTTAGAAGCAGAACCAGTGCTAAACTGTGAAGTTTACAAAACATCTGTAATCACATTTCAATACTGAGCCTAAACTGAGGAAACATTGAAATTGGTATGTTCAGCTTGTTTAATAAAATTTGTTGATTAAACAAAAAATGCAATGCAAAATGACTCATATTATTCTTTGTGTAAGTATTCATGTGTCATGTAGTTCTTTCATTTGCCTTTTATGTAAAAACACATAATCAGTTTTATAAATGTTTATTTTAGTTAAATTGTATCTATAATCATAATATCAAGCTTTTTATGACACCCAAAATCAAAACAAGAAAAACATGAGCAAATAAAATATGTAGAAGAGATATCTAGAGAAAAGCACTATCGCTAGTTTATTTAAAAATATGCAAATACAATTATAAATACCGTACTTCACAATATGCATCTAATGTTCTAAGTTTTGCTTCAGTGTAAGACGATATTCAAAATCATATATGTAAAGGACAACCCAAAGTATTGATCTAGGCCCATTTTGGTATATTTCATGGCATCATTTCACCGCCAAATGCGATAAAATACAAACAGCTTGTGCAATTATGGCAAAAATGGTTGTAAATGCTTCTCTGAACACAAGAAAAGAACAGAGCGCAACCACGACTCAAGGTAAAAGTTTTATTACTTATTTGAGCGCTAAAAACAAATTGCACTTACAAGAAGTTAGCAATATTTAAGCCTTTAGGTTTAATAATCCACTGGACCACTCTCCTCCAAGTTAACCTTCCACGCCGGAATCGGATATGGCGTCTCCGGGAAGTCCGCAGGCTTAGCAATCAATACCTCAATAGTAAACAGTAAAAAAGTACTTGTAAAAGCAATCGGCATTAATGTCTTTCAACAGTGTCCCTTTGTGTAGTCTACGCGTTTCGTCCTCATTGATCGGGACTTTCTCAAGACTCAGGGTTTCTGTGATCCCCTTTGTTCAGAAATAGCAGACATATATGACTTTGGCATTGCTTTTTGGCAATTAGAAATGCCGCTGCGCACCACACTTGTATTATGCCCAGCCGTGATGTGGTTAATTAGATAGCTTGTAGGGTTAATTTTAACTTTAGTGTAGCGATCAGCCTTCCACCTGACACATCCCACCCCCTGATTCCTCCCTGACCCCTTTTAAACAGCTCTCTTCCCTCCCTCACCCCACAATTGTCACCCCATCATAAGTACTGGCAGAAAGTCTACAAGTACTAAAATAAAGGATTTTTTTTTTAAAATATATATTCTGCAGTGTACCCTCCCCCTTCTACCTATTTTCCGCCATATTGGGAACTGGCAGCTGTCTGCAAGTGCCCAGTTTGCTAAATGTTATGCTTTTTTCATAAAAAAATAAAACCCCAATTTATTCTGTAGTGTAGCTGCCCCTCCTCAATACCCTATCCCCCTCCCAGATCCCTTTCCCAACACTTATCCCCCTCTACCTCGTTCCCTTTCACAAAAAATGTTCCATAATGTAGCGGTCCCACCCTCTCCTGACCACTCTTCATCGCAAACCGGAACTCCTCCAACGATAGGCCACCCACCCGCCTCCCTGCTATCCCTCACACACCACCAACGATTAGCACCATCGCTGGCTGATGCAGAGAGGATGACAGAATGGCTCTCACTGCATCGTTTGCTTAAAAAAGGATATTGCACAATGCCTCAATATTGAGGCATCGCTGCAATACCCTGAAAGCGTCTGGAAGTGATCACGATCGCTTCAAGCGCTTGGAACCCCAGAGGACATGCCAGGTACATCCTTGATCGTTAACGACCGGTTTTTGTAGGATGTGCCTGGCACATCCTTGGTCATTAAGGGGTTTAAGGAGTTTTCTGTGCTTTAACTGAAGGAAGTTGCAACCAGCCAAAGGTAAGTTTACGAGTGAAGTGGAAATGTTTACACACAGGCGATAAGGGGTTTATCATTGGGGTTTGTGTTTGCCGAGCTTACTGCTCATATTTTAAGTTTAAAGTAAACATCATCACTTGAGCGCAATCATGATTTACGTTAGAATGATTACTGCAACTTCAGAGTATGGTTAACTCCCAAAAAGTTTTAAAAAAACATAAAAATACATTACAGAGTACAGTTACACACAAAAGTTATAAGGGCTCAAATATATAAGGTCTCAGGCTTTAACATTAAGATACATACATATACATGTCTATATATGGATATGTATGTATGTATATATGTGTCTATATATGTGTACATATGTATTTTTGTATTTATATGTGTTTATATGTATTTACAGACATATATACATATATACAGACATATATACACATTAAATCACATAAATACATATGTACAGATATTTAGACATATATATATTTCAAATAAAGTAGGCACTCTCCATTTATCTTCACAAACTTTTTACTGTGCAATAAGTGACGTTTCGGGGTTTCACCCCCGTCCTCAGACTTACCACTTGTGAAGTTTGTGAAGATAAATGGAGAGTGCCTACTTTATTTGAAATATATATATGTCTAAATATCTGTACATATGTATTTATGTGATTTAATGTGTATATATGTCTGTATATATGTATATATGTCTGTAAATACATATAAACACATATAAATACAAAAATACATATGTACACATATATAGACACATATATACATACATACATATCCATATATAGACATGTATATGTATGTATCTTAATGTTAAGCCTGAGACCTTATATATTTGAGCCCTTATAACTTTTGTGTGTAACTGTACTCTGTAATGTATTTTTATGTTTTTTTAAAACTTTTTGGGAGTTAACCATACTCTGAAGTTGCAGTAATCATTCTAACGTAAATCATGATTGCGCTCAAGTGATGATGTTTACTTTAAACTTAAAATATGAGCAGTAAGCTCGGCAAACACAAACCCCAATGATAAACCCCTTATCGCCTGTGTGTAAACATTTCCACTTCACTCGTAAACTTACCTTTGGCTGGTTGCAACTTCCTTCAGTTAAAGCACAGAAAACTCCTTAAACCCCTTAATGACCAAGGATGTGCCAGGCACATCCTACAAAAACCGGTCGTTAACGATCAAGGATGTACCTGGCATGTCCTCTGGGGTTCCAAGCGCTTGAAGCGATCGTGATCACTTCCAGACGCTTTCAGGGTATTGCAGCGATGCCTCAATATTGAGGCATTGTGCAATATCCTTTTTTAAGCAAACGATGCAGTGAGAGCCATTCTGTCATCCTCTCTGCATCAGCCAGCGATGGTGCTAATCGTTGGTGGTGTGTGAGGGATAGCAGGGAGGCGGGGTGGGTGGCCTATCGTTGGAGGAGTTCCGGTTTGCGATGAAGAGTGGTCAGGAGAGGGTGGGACCGCTACATTATGGAACATTTTTTGTGAAAGGGAACGAGGTAGAGGGGGGATAAGTGTTGGGAAAGGGATCTGGGAGGGGGATAGGGTATTGAGGAGGGGCAGCTACACTACAGAATAAATTGGGGTTTTATTTTTTTATGAAAAAAGCATAACATTTAGCAAACTGGGCACTTGCAGACAGCTGCCAGTTCCCAATATGGCGGAAAATAGGTAGAAGGGGGAGGGTACACTGCAGAATATATATTTTAAAAAAAAAAATCCTTTATTTTAGTACTTGTAGACTTTCTGCCAGTACTTATGATGGGGTGACAATTGTGGGGTGAGGGAGGGAAGAGAGCTGTTTAAAAGGGGTCAGGGAGGAATCAGGGGGTGGGATGTGTCAGGTGGAAGGCTGATCGCTACACTAAAGTTAAAATTAACCCTACAAGCTATCTAATTAACCACTTCACGGCTGGGCATAATACAAGTGTGGTGCGCAGCGGCATTTCTAATTGCCAAAAAGCAATGCCAAAGTCATATATGTCTGCTATTTCTGAACAAAGGGGATCACAGAAACCCTGAGTCTTGAGAAAGTCCCGATCAATGAGGACGAAACGCGTAGACTACACAAAGGGACACTGTTGAAAGACATTAATGCCGATTGCTTTTACAAGTACTTTTTTACTGTTTACTATTGAGGTATTGATTGCTAAGCCTGCGGACTTCCCGGAGACGCCATATCCGATTCCGGCGTGGAAGGTTAACTTGGAGGAGAGTGGTCCAGTGGATTATTAAACCTAAAGGCTTAAATATTGCTAACTTCTTGTAAGTGCAATTTGTTTTTAGCGCTCAAATAAGTAATAAAACTTTTACCTTGAGTCGTGGTTGCGCTCTGTTCTTTTCTTGTGTTCAGAGAAGCATTTACAACCATTTTTGCCATAATTGCACAAGCTGTTTGTATTTTATCGCATTTGGCGGTGAAATGATGCCATGAAATATACCAAAATGGGCCTAGATCAATACTTTGGGTTGTCCTTTACATATATGATTTTGAATATCGTCTTACACTGAAGCAAAACTTAGAACATTAGATGCATATTGTGAAGTACGGTATTTATAATTGTATTTGCATATTTTTAAATAAACTAGCGATAGTGCTTTTCTCTAGATATCTCTTCTACATATTTTATTTGCTCATGTTTTTCTTGTTTTGATTTTGGGTGTCATAAAAAGCTTGATATTATGATTATAGATACAATTTAACTAAAATAAACATTTATAAAACTGATTATGTGTTTTTACATAAAAGGCAAATGAAAGAACTACATGACACATGAATACTTACACAAAGAATAATATGAGTCATTTTGCATTGCATTTTTTGTTTAATCAACAAATTTTATTAAACAAGCTGAACATACCAATTTCAATGTTTCCTCAGTTTAGGCTCAGTATTGAAATGTGATTACAGATGTTTTGTAAACTTCACAGTTTAGCACTGGTTCTGCTTCTAAAGAACAAATACTACAGAATTTCCAATTTAGTTTATGACAAATGAAAATACAGAAAATGAGCAGTATCATTTTAGTCAGTGTATTCAAAGAAAGTAAAAATCCTTTTGCAAGAAAATAACAAAAGCAATGTATAGGTGACACCTTCAATAGCTAACTACTAGTAGATACAATTGAAAACCTTCAACACACTGAGGTCCCTTCATCGGGCATTATGATCTACAAATAAAGTTCAGTCATATGTATATACAGTATAAAGGATAAGGTAAATGCATTTAAAATTGACATATGTGAAGCATGAATATTTTTGCGTTTTAGTTGTATTGTCAGAGCTTTAGTGAAGGTGATCGTGAATTGTTGTAGGTTCATACTCTTTTTGAGTTGTTGTCCTGTTTCTCTAATGTAATGTCCCCCATTTTCTGCATTTGTTACATGTTATGAAGTATAGCATGTTTGATGAGGAGCAAGTAAAAAAGCCCTGGATTTGTATTCCTGTCCTTCACTGGGTAGTGAGATTGATTTTGTTGTTAAGATGTGAAGGCAAATTTTGCATCATTTTTGGTTGCAGGGAAATTTACCGTTTTTTTTGGGTGGGTGATAGTGGGCTTTTTAATTAACTTTATTAAGGTTTGGGGGTTGCCTGTATGAGAAGAAAGGTGGGTCTAGAGATATTTCTTTTAGTTGCCTGTCCTTGTGGAGAGTTGGATGTCTCTAGCAATGTTTCTTAAAATATCTAATTGTGGGTTATAGGTTACGACAAAGGTACCCTGTTATTCTCCAGTGTTAGCCTATATTGCAAGAGTTTGTCCCTTGGTATTTTGGTGGCTCTGTTAACTTACACCTAGGTAACGAGTTTTGCATTACGGTTTTAACGCTGAAAAAATGTCCATTTCATCGTAAAAACCGTAACACAGCCATTATTAGTCTTGTTGGTATAACTGTACCGCAAGCATTTTAGCTTGTAACACAACATCAATCCCACACTCAAAAAAATAACGTTTTTGCATTGGATTTCCATAGCGCCGGTATTACACGTTGTGCGGCGAGGGCTAAAATGCTTGCATTCCAGCATATACTGACATGATCCGTTCCGCTGTCTGAGACCAGTAGTTATGAGTATTGCGCAATAAAACTGTTACAAAAAACTCATAACTAAACTGTTAAAAAGTACACTAACACCCATAAACTACCTATTAACCCCTATTCCGCTACCCTCCCCGCAATGCAAATACTAAATTAAACTTATTCACCCCTAATCTGCCACTCCCGACATTGCTGCCACTAAGAAAAGTTATTAACCCCTTTTCCGCCACTCCCCGACATCGTCACCACTATAATAAAGTTATTAACCCCTATACCCCTGCACACCAACATTGTCCACACTATATTAAAGCTATTAACCCCTATTCTGCCACTCCCCGACATCACCACCACTAAATAAACCTATTAACCCCTAAACCACCAGCCCTCCACATCGCAAAAAACGAAATTAAACTATTAACCCCTACACCTAACAACCCCCTAACTTTAAATTAAAATTACAATATCCCTATATTAAAATAAATAAAAACCTGTGAAATTTAAAAAAACTAAGTTTTAAACTACCAATTAACCTAACATAATGATTATACTAAAATAAAATAACTACCATTTAAAAAAAAAAAAAATACACATTTAAAAAAACTAACACTACTGAAAAAAAAAATTCTAAAATTACAAAAAATAAAAAATACTAAGATACAAAAAAATAACAAACACTAAATTATGAAAAATAACAAACAAAATTATCCAAAATAAAAACAATTAACCTAATCTAATAGCCCTATAAAAAAAAGCCCCACAAAATAAAAAAAACCCTAGCCTACAATAAACTACCAATAGCCCTTTAAAGGGCTTTTTGTACGGCATTGCGCTAAAGAAATCAGCTCTTTTCCCTGTAAACAATAGCCAATAGAATTTCAGTAGATCTCATCCTATTTTTTTATTTGAACAGCCAATATGATTTCAGTAGCTTTTGTCCTATATGCTGATTTGAATTTCAAAAATCAAATCAGCCAATAGGAATTCAATGGACACCATTTTAGAAAAGGCTCTCTTGCATTGAAGATTCAGTGTACGGCGGCGAAGAGGATGCTCTGCGCTGGATGTCTTGAAGGATGGACTCTCTCTGCGCCACCGCAATGAAGATAGAAGATGCCACCAGGATGAAGATAGAAGATGCAGTCTAGATGAAGATAGAAGATGCCAGCTTGATGGATGAAGACCTCACCGCCTGGATGAAGACTTCTCGCCGCTTGGATGTACGGACTTCAAAAACTGTGGATCATCGGCGGTTAGTGTTAGTTTTTTTTTTTTTTACTTTTTTTGGGTGTTTTAGATTAGGGTTTGGACTTTCTTAAAAGAGCTAAATGCCCTTTTAAGGGCAATACAAAGAGCTAAATGCCCTTTTAAGCGCAATGCCCATACAAATGCTCTTTTCAGGGCAATAGGTAGCTTAGGTTTTTGTTAAGAAAAAGCAACAAGAAAGAGGCGCCAATGGTGCAGGTCAATGGAGATTTTTGGTATGACAAACATGTGCGAACACTAGGTACTCACAGTATGAGAAGGCACTCAGTTGTGCCAGTGGACACAGGCTGGGTTTTAACAGCAATCCAGCTGGCTGAACTTGGAGGCAGCTCTCTATCAGCATCCAGTGGAAGGAAATCTAAAAGTAAAAGCAGGAATAGAGGCGCCAATGGTGCAGGTAAATGGTGGTACAGGTATCACTAATAGCCCAGTGTACACAGGGTACTCACATTTATGGAAGGCACTCACTTGTACCTATAGAGGCAGGCTGGATTTTAGCAGCAATCCAGCTAGCTGATCCAGGGTGAGCTGGCTGGTTCGTGGGTGTTTAGAGTGTTGGTACTCTAAAGTAGCATAGCAGGGCGGGTACCATATATAACACTGAGAGTGGATTTATATAAAATAAATGAATTTATTTAAAACATATAAAAAGGTTTACCACTCAAAGAATATAATTGGTACATCAGGAATACATGCGACACGTTTCTAAGTTAAAAAACTGTTTCCTCAGGCATGTTTTTACACAGATATTTACTCCTTATATAGGGCTATGCTACTAAACAACACCCACAGCCCACCCCCAACAATTGACATGACACAGACCAATCAGTGTCCCTCATTCAAAATGTTTCCACCCCTGGGGTGATATGAGCACCTAAATACTTGGAGAGGGATGTATTTACTTGTAAAATATATAGACGCCCTTGCTGCTTCTTAAATTTTGTATATATGTGTGTAAATATTTCGTAGTGGCATGGTATTTTAGTGGCCGATATTTGATGGTAACTAATGTTCATCAATACTGTGTTCTAATTGGATGTCCCAGCCGTCAATCATCCTGTATTAGTCGGACCTGTGCTACTCGCTTCTGATTCGTCTATTTAGCCGTCAATACTGTGTTCTAATTGGATGTCCCAGCCGTCAATCATCATGTATTAGTCGAACCTGTGCTACTCGCTTATGATTCGTCTATGTAGCCGTCAGTCAAAGATTCTGGTCAATTGTTGCTAGTAAGTGTAGTGTCCAATGGATAGGCTAATTTCAGGCGTGCCCCCATTTTGCTGTCCTCAATAGTACACTACAGTGTGCGCCCATCGAGGGAATCTTATTGGTTACTGCGTAATGTTTGTAACCGGTGTATCCCATTGGTTCTAATGCAGGTTGTTGTATTGAACAGGGATCATTATTGGTCAGCGGGTAATGTCAACAAAGAGCCCTATTGGTCAGCGGGTAATGTCCACAAAGAGCCCTATTGGTTAGTGCCCCGGAAAATATCAGTATCTATAAAATGATATTGTTAGATCTGTGAATGGATCTGAATATATATAAATGCAAATAGAGTGAATAATCTAATGATCAACGTTATTTAAGCAGTGATCGTATAAATAAATAGCGCAATAAATTTGCTGAAATTAAGTTAATTTAATAAGTGATATGTGTGTGAAAAAAAAAAAAAAAAAAAAAAAGATGAAAAGATTAAGTGAAAATATTTTTTGGCACATTATTTGTGCATCCATAACATCGATGAATACCGATGGCTGTAATTGAGGTATAAGTGATACGTGAACCTCATAATCATATATGTATAGTCACCATTTAATTCATAAAACGCCTACAATCAGATTAGAATCTATGTGATGTAAAGACCCATAGTGGGTTGTGCTAGTGTAATTAAATCTTACATATGAAGATGCTAGTGTTCTATTAAAAGGTAATAATGTGTAAATGAAAGTGATCATTTTTGTATAAATATAGTGCACCAATACGAGCCTATTGTTTGTTCAGTAAAACATAAACACTGTAAGTGTAAATTATATTAATATGATGCATTTATCAGATCACACGTATCCAGTCTATGAGTCATGAGGTATATTAATATGATACATTTATCCAATCTAAACAGGGGCTACACCAAATATCTCAGGTGTCAAGTCTGTGGGTCAGAGGGCTCTAAGTCTACTGAGATGACCCCCTATCTCGGGCGATCTCCCCTACAGCAGGGTGGAAAAACTGGTTGTTGGTACTACACTATTTCTATCTTTATTATGATAGATGTAAAATGACCCTCTACCATAATATTAAACAAATGCCATAGAATCTATAACTTCATTTAGCCCTGTGGGGAAGAGTGTTTGGAATTTAAAAATCCAGTATGTTTCCCTTTGTCTCAGACGCGTGAATCTATTATAATGATGGCTGTTGGGGATACTCTCCAAAGGTGTAATGCTGAATTGGCATTTGCCTATCCTACTTTTAATGCAATAGTGCCTTGATACACTATGTTTGGGTGAACGTTTGATTATGTTCCGTTTGTGTTCCCCCCACCTTAGTCGTATCTTCCTAGAGGTGCGTCCAATATACTGGACCCCACATGCACAAGTGAGTGCATAGATTACATACCCAGAGTTACATGTCAAATGTTCTCTGATCTGGTGTTCTTCCCCTGTTGCATGTGATATTATGGATTTTCTTCCGTGTGTGATGGACTTACACATATGGCACTGTGTGTGTCCACATCTATAAGTTCCAATATTGTTATTAGTATTCCCATTTATGTGATCGTCGCTTCTAGGCCCTTTTCTATTGCATTTAAAGTGTTTCTTTGTCATAACTACCTTACTAGGTGCTAATTTTTGTTTCAAGGTTGGCGCCCTCCTATACACTATCTTAGGTAAGGGGGCTAGCACTTTTTTTAGTACGGGGTCTCTAAGCAAAATGTGCCAATGTTTCTTTATAATTCTATTAACTGCTTTAAAGTTGGAATTATATTGTTTTACTGTTGGGGGTCTTTTTATTTTATTACAGGAAAAAGAGCTGATTTCTTTAGGGCAAGTGCCCTATAAAAGGCCCTTTTAAGGGCTATTGGTAGTTTATTGTAGGCTAGGGTTTTTTATTTTGTGTTTTTTTTTTTAAAAGGCTATTAAATAAGGTGTAATTGTTTTTATTTTGGATAATTTCGTTTGTTATTCTTCGTATTTTTTTTTTTTTTTTCGTATTTTTTTTTTTTAGTAATGTTAGTTTTTTTAATGTATAATTTAGTTTATTTAATTGATAGTTATTTTAATTTTGGTATAATAGTTATGTTAGGTTAATTGTAAGTTTAAACTTAGGTTTTTTTAATTTCCCAGATAAGTTTTTATTTATTTTAAGATAGGGATATTGTAATTTTAATTTAAAGTTAGGGGGGTAACTAGGTTTTAGGGGATGTGAGGGGCTGGCAGTTTAGGGGTTAAAAGGTTTATTTAGTGGTGGTGATGTGGGAGGCCACAGGTTTAGGGGTTAATAACTTTATTTAGTAGCGGCAATGTTGGGGAGCAGCAGAATAGGGGTTAATATCTTTATTATAGTGTCAGCGATGTTGGGGTGTGGGGAAATAAGGGTTAATACATTTATTATAGTGATGGCAATGTCGGGGAGCGGTGGAATAGGGGTTAATAACTTTTATTAGTGGCAGCAATGTCGGGAGCAGCAGATTAGGGGTTAATAACTTTATTTTCCCCATAGACATCAATGGGGTTGTGTTAAGGAACTTGCCATTCCGCGCTTTAGGTGTTAGTTTTTTTCTAACACGCTCTTCCCATTGATGTCAATGGGGAAAGTTTGCACGAGCATATATTCTCAGTCTTTGGATTTTGTGCGGTATGGAGCTCATCGCCATCATATCACACGCACAAGGCGGCTTTTCAAAAACTTGTAATGGTAGCGCTATTGGGGGTGAAATATTGCAACTTTTGGTGCGTTCGTTTCACTCCCTCTATAGTGCAAAACTTGTATTCTAGGTGTTAGTTTTCTATTAGCCTTGGGTGGTAGCCTTGGTTCCTGAATACAGTTTGAAGTGATATGAGATGTGAATTCCTGTCAGTTTTGTTTGAGCAGATACAATTTTATCTTATAGCTTGGCTCTGAATGATTGAATGTTTAGTGTGTTTTCGATAGAAGCTGTCATATTTTAGATATGAGGGTCAGTCTGTGGATTTGTGATAGATATAAGTATGCATGGTATTGTCCTTAAAGTAAATGGTGGTGTCCAGAACATTGATGTGTGTGGTGGAGTAGTTTAGAGAGAATTAGATAGTGGAATTGAATTTATTAACCCCTTCACTACTGTGCATTTAAGGGAAGAACTACCGGAGAATGTTTAGCATTTTTGCTATTACTCCATTTAAACAGAAATAAAGCCGTATTTCTTTTTTATTTACTTGTCAAAATTATATATATATATATATATATATATATATATATATATATATATGTACACACAGTGCACCGAGGGTAACTCACAATTTGGGTAAATGAGTGTGTGCTGGACTAATGGTATTTTCTGTATCTCGTTTCTTTCTAAATTACATTTTGTATTACCCCCTTCCACCACAGTGGCTAATGATATTTTTTGCTTCTGTGTTACTCAACCATCTTCATAATTTCCCAACCACAGCTGGTATATTTTTCTCAATATATACAAACGTAGAAACACACGTGGTAGGAACACACTCAGTATTGTTGATAGCAGTGGGGGGGATTCATCTGGCAATGAGAGTTCAGGGGCCAATACAAAAGGGACCTCACAACAGCAGTCTTTTTCCGGGGGTGGCTACGAGATCCGCGGCAAAGCCGCCGTTACCCGGCCAGAGGGATATAAAAGAAAGAGAAGACCACACAATAGGCAAGGGAGACACACGCAAAAAAGGAACAAAGAAAAAATAAATATCATCTTTAACCTTAGCTCAAGGGAATTGAGTAAAAGTGAAATATCCGTCCTTAATCAAGGTCTCTCCTTTATACCTACCCCTAAGTGTGACACTTTTAACACTATGGTAGATATTCATAAGTTTCAGAGACAACTAAAACTAAAAGAATTTTTTAAGAATGAGACCATGGAGCCATTGTCCACATTCAGGAAACCATCTTCTTTTGAACCTCCTGGAACCCATCACTCTATCAGGGGATTCACAAGAATGATATGCCATGACATCAATAACTCTAAAACAGACACAATATATCCCAATCTAAATGCTGAGGAAAGATTAGCAATTAAATCACTGAGAGATGATAATTCAATTATCATCCGCCCAGCGGATAAAGGTGGCTCTATAGTCATACAGGATTATACTAACTATAGGGCATAAGCTCTACGTCAGCTTTCGGATACAGGGGTATACTTGAAACTTAAAGGTAATCCAACAGCCACTTATAAAAGAATCATAGACCAACAGATACATATGGGTCTGGAATCAGGGATACTCTCTGAACAGGAAACTGTTTTTTTAATTACTAACCATCCTAAGATTCCAGTGCTATACTTGTTGCCAAAAGTGCACAAGACTCTAGAAAATCCTTCTGGCAGACCGATTGTGTCTGCCAGGGATTCTCTACTATCCAGTCTATCTATGTTCATTGATTTCCATCTACAACCTGTAGTTAAAGGAATCCCTGCATATTTACAGGATTCAGCAAGTTTGATACAAACTCTTAGGAGTTACACTGATCTAAATGCAGATGATTTGCTGGTCACCATGGATGTTGACAGTCTATACACTTCCATCCCTCATGAGGGGGGAGTGGGGGCTGTCAGATCCATGGTGACTAACAATCCTCTTTATGAAGGGCCACCTGTTGAATTTCTGTGTGAACTGATTATGTTATGTTTAGACAAGAATTACTTCAGGTTTTGAACGTGACTACTACTTACAGATCTCTGGGACAGCCATGGGTTCAAACATGGCACCCTCATATGCAAATTTGTACATGGCATGGTATGAACAGCAGGCCATGAAACCACATGCCCATCCCCGCATCAGGTACTATGTACGTTACATTGATGACGTGTTCCTGGTGTGGAGAGGGGATGCAATTGAGTTAGAGCAATGGGTGTCAGGTTTGAACTCCATGGACTGTCCCATCAGATTTAAACTTGAGTACAGTGATACGGAGGTGCATTTCTTGGACCTTAATATAATTAAGGTATTAAATGATGAGCAGTGTATATTTGGTACTTCTTTATATACTAAGGAAACTGACCGTAATTCTTTATTGGAAGCCAATAGCTTTCACCCCAGGCACCAGAAAACAGGGCTTATTAAATCACAACTCACTAGGGTCATCCGCAACAACAGTGATGTACCCACGATGTTAAAACAACTGGATGATATGGAGGAGAAGTTGGTAAAGAGGGGTTATGACAGTAGAGTGGTCCATAACACAAGAGTGGAGTTATTGGAGGGCACGGCCACCAATGTTAATAAACCAAAACACATTACCACAACTCAACAGAACTTCATCAGCACTTATACTCCTATGAGTACAAAATTGACCAGATCAGTACGTCAACACTGGTCAATCCTGGAAACGGACACGACGCTCCCTTTCTATGGCACCAGGCCACCACATATGGTGCACAGACGGGCTGAGAATTTACGGGATCTGTTAGTGAAGACTGATCCGGTCAGCTGTTACCAGAAAGACACATGGCTGAAGCCCTCAAGCAAGGGCTGTTACACCTGCGGAGGCTGTACGACGTGTAATGGCATGATAAGAGGGAAGACCTTTCAACATCCACACACGAACAAACGTTACACTATCCGCCATCGGCTGACCTGCACCAGTACACACGTCATTTACATGTTGATTTGCCCATGTTCCCTGGTGTACATTGGGAAAACTGTCACAAGCTTCAGAGATAGGATGGCAAACCATCGATGTGCCATCCGCGAAGCCTTAAAATCGGGTGATTCGGATCAACCTGTAGCACGCCATTTCGAACAACACAGACATGGTGTCTCAAGTATGAAAACGATGGTCATAGACCATATTCCACCATTACCAAGAGGTGGCAACAGAGCAAATCGATTGCTCCAGAGAGAAACCAAATGGATTCAGATGCTGGACACGGTCATACCAAAGGGATTGAACACTAATCTGGACTTTGGACCATTCTACACTAAATAACCCATAAATTAAACATGGACATACATTTTGATCTACCATCCCTATATGTAGGAATATATTCCAGGAATCCACATGAATCTTCATTCTAGTGGGTACACACTGGTTTCTATCTATTCCAATCAGGCATGAAGGCGATGGCTTTTTATGTATCAAAAAATTATACAGATATGGAGTTAAGTGTACATACCAAAGGTAATGTTCTATCAGGGAATATAGTGTTAACTATGTCAGTCAGGGATTGTAAACTATTAGCATGGGCGACATTTGCCAAACAGTTACATTGTTTTTAATTTTGTATATATTTGATGTGTCCCTTTATTTTTAGGCTGTTATGTGTGGGGATAGTATCGATCACGGCTAATCCACTTGTGGATCTGTAATTGAAAGGCACAGTTGTGCTTCATATGAGGTTTACCTTCATCCGCAAGTTGTCAGATCGTTTGATACCTATCTTAACACATACGCATTATATTGGGACTAACACAGTTTGTTGGTGCTTATGTTTTTTCTTCCTGGCTGTAGGTTTCCATGACAGCCGCCTGATGATCGGCCTATACGATAGGGCTATAGTCATGTAGTCACATGATGACAACAGTGGGAGCGGCTACGAAAAACACTGTGCAGTGTGTTTACAAGCGGTTGCCATGGAGACACATGGTCAATTGGAAATTAATGACATCCCACGCTCACGCCTGCGTCTGAGCGTGATGACGTCAGGGGGTAGATGGAAGATCTGCAGGAGCGGGAAGATGTGAATGTGAATGGGTATATAAGGTTGTGTTTAAATGTATGTTGTTAGCGATTTTCTACTTTGGGAACATGTTTGTCCTATATTGGTGATGTTAGCAGAACATTTGACAAAGATGTCATAACGACATCGAAACGTTATGGATGTAATTGCTTTTTAAATCTATGAATTAAAAGTTGTTTTTTACTAAAAGACCAGTGAGTGCCTTCTTGCAAACGAGGAATATATATATATATATATATATATATATATATTCTAAGTAGACAACCAAGATATTAATCATGTCCCATTTTGGTGTATTTCATGCCACCATTTCACCTTCAAATGTGATTATATATTTAAAAAAAAAACTTTTTCACAAACTTGGGGGTTCTCACTTAAATTATTTACATACTGCATGTGCAATCATGGTGCAAATGATTGTGAAAGCTTCTCTGGGATCCCCTTTGTTCAGAAATAGCAGACATACATGGCTTTGCTACTGGTTTTTGGTAATAAGAATGCCTCTAATTGCAGCTGTGTATGATACTTCTATTCCCATAAGTGAAGGGGGTTAATCAAGTAACGTGTAAGGTTAATTTTACCTGCAGTATAATTTTTTTAAAACAAATTTTTGCAGTAGTGGTCCCCCCACCTTGCCCCCTTGAACAATAGTTAGTAATGGAACCCCCACCACATCTCCCCACATTTGGTTCTGTAGTGTAGCTCCCTCTCCCTTCGTTTTATTTTCTGCAGTGGGCTATCCCATTCCTTTCCCCTCCCTCCTCCTTCCCCCTATATTGCTGAACCACCCAAATGCCTCCCGGTTTCCCTCCCACATCTCCCACCGGCATCAGCAGCTGATCATTACAGACAGTGACACATACAGTGTCACCGCCTGTAATGATCTGGCATCTTCCTTCATAGGAACCGGAGCACCAATTGTTCTCCAGTTCCATATGCAGGGAGATGCCTGGAGCTCAGGCACTCCAAAAGCTCCTGCAGCTCAGATGTATGTATACGTCATGTGGTACGATAGGCAAAGTACTGCATGACGTATATATACAGTATATATATATATATATATATATATATATATATATATATATATATATATATATATATATATATATATATATACATGTATATATATATATATCCCATTGGGTTAAGAGGTTAAACCTTTTGTGGAAACAAATTTATTATTGCTCAATAGCTGTCCATATTATTAGAATGTCATCAATGTAGTGAATGTATTTTGAGGTTTGCCATGAATAGTTTAGCATACCAGTGAGTAATTCTTGTTCCCATAGCTATATTTTGGAGGTAAATATCCTCCCCAAATATAAAATATTTATACATCAGTATGAATTTTACCAGATGTGTGACACTTTGTGGGTAGGTCATTTTTATGTAAAAATTCCTGGCATGGTGCTAGGCCATCTTGGTGAAGGATATTGGTGTATGGTTGCAAAAATGATACCTTCTGGTAGTTCATAAATGTTAGCCAGTTTATTTAGCAGTTCTGTGGTATCTTTGTGTATTTTCTAAAGTGTACTTTCTAAAGCACTTGATTTCAACCCCACAAACCCAAAGACAAAGCATAACTCTACTGTGACATTTTTTAGGAAACAGAATCTTAAGGAATACTTCCATAAGTCTAAAATGGAATCTAATAACTTCACACAACATTTACATACCCCACACAAAAAGGAATCATACTGGACACCCTCTCTGGGATGAAGAGACCTCTGTGCCCTGAAAGTTTGCAATTGTATCTACTGTTAGTTATTAATGCAATTACAAGTAAAAAAAATACAAAAAATACAAAAATAAATTATATGTAGTGTACACAGAAAAAAATCTATTACTATGCATGAATACAATAAATCTGATGAATTTAATATTCAAAAAGTTTCAAAATCTTTATTAAAATATTTAACATTTCCCATGTGTTTATTATTGTTTCAAAACGATGTTAGTATGAATTTAGGTCAGTATCAAGTGCTTTTTTTTAATTTACTTTAGATTTCTTTTTTTTACTTTGTAACCTGGTCTTTATTTCTGTGGAATCATATATGACAGAAACAAAACAGTCCAACAGTGAATTGGGATGAGAACAATTAAAGAATTAATTGTTATTATTTTTTTAATAATACATCTTTACATATTTAGTCCTGCATATAATGCTAGAGACATTTAACCCCTTAATGCTGTTAGGATGTTTCATGCCATCATCACAGTGCTGTGCTTTAACGCCGTTAGGACGACATGGCATGTCCTAACCAATCTGGTGTCTTACAGCCTCTTGCGTTTTCAGAATGGGAACTCTGAGGGGCATGCCTACCATTGTAGGCAGTCCCACATGAGCCGATCCAACCAATGGCATAATTAGGTTTTGTGCTGCCCTAGGCACTCAAAATTCTGCTGCCCCCCACCCCCTAAGTTTTAGGCTGTTTTGTGGCCATAATATTTTTTGGTGAGGGTATAATGTGACTTTACATAAACGTGCATGCACCCAGGTCATATATCTATATATGTGTCTGTCTGTCTATCTATCTATCTATCTAAATATATATATATATATATATATATATATGGCTGAACCTCACTGACGAGGACCACAATAGGCTGAAACGTACGACTGGGGTTTTGCTGTTTCTCTCGTTCAGAAAGGGATTTCCTGGTATTTTGGGGCTGCACTGTACTGTGAAGTCAGGATCAGACTGATATGCTTCAGCAAAGTTCTTCTCTGTGAAAGGCACATGTTGAGCAAAAAGAGGCTGATTCTTGGGTGGTAACATGCCATAGAACAAGCTATTATGCTATTGTTCGTTCCCAGGTTGAGCACTTCTCTCTTTTTATTTATTTCAATAAAAAATTATCACTGCATACTGCTCAACTCAATTTCTAGATCATTTTGCTTCCTGGCTACCTTATTTTCTCTCTTCAGACACCCTGCTGTCTAGGGGACTTCAACCTCCCTGTTGACAATCCTGCTTCCTCCTCTGTAAAACAACTTATGCAAATCACTTCCTCTTCTAGTCAGTCACTTCATAAACTGCCCTTTTCCTCTTTCTGACTATCATCTCCTCACTTGCAACATCACATCATTCCCTGCAACTCTCCATCCTTCTACCTTTCACACCAAACTCCACAGAAGTATTGTCAATAGATCAGCAACAGCTCTAAAACTCTCTCAAACCTCAGCTCTCTTCCATCTCCTTCTTTTCCTGCCCTGACCAATCTATCTGCCACTACAACTCCACTTACATTATTCCTTGACAATTTGGCCCCTCCTACCATAGCTCAGAAGTCACACACTCATTATCAGTCCTGGCATTCTCCTCTGACATGCAACCTACACAGATGTTCCCGTACTGCTGAGTAACACTGAAGAAAATCTCAGAGTTCAGCTAACTTTCTTCACTACAAGTTCATCTTAAACTACTTCTATTCTGTGCTTAACCTTTCTAAACAATATTACTTCTCTACTCTTATCTCTATTCTTTCTTCAAACACAAAACATCTGTTCTCCACGTTCAATACTCTTTTTCGCCCAACTCCATGCACTTCAATAACAAAATGTATTCCGTCAGAAACTAAATCATCTCTCAACATACTACCAGTCTTCAACCCCCTCAAAAGCTTGCAAACACCTAAAACCCATCAATCCCTTCCCCTCACAGCTACTCCCCTCGCTCTCTTCTAACCTTACCCGTATACACACACATTTTCAACCTCTCCCTGAGCACCAGTATATTTCCCTCATATTTAAAATATGCATTTGTCACACCTATCCTCAAAAAACCTCTCTATCCAACCTCCCCATCCAACTACCGCCCCTCCCTTGCCTCTAATTTTCTTGAAAAGTTAGTATATACTTGTCTATCACAATTACATTAAACTCCCTCCTTGACCTACTGCAATCTGGAATGTGTACCCAGTCCAGTGAGCAGTCCCCTTCCGTGTTTTGTATATGTCTAGGGTGATTACAAAAGCAGGTGCACCCTTGACCTGTTCCCAGTTTGTTAGATTGAGAGCTTGCATTGCTTGGCAGTTTTAAGGACCTGGGTTTTGGGAGAGACCTTGACGTGGTACATGGACTTGTTCCATTTGGCCAGATGCAGTAACTAACTCTTCAAGTTTTGCTTTTAATCTTAGCTGAGAGCTTGTAAGTGAGTGCTGAACTTCCTCTGTTTGCTGTATTAATTTGTTTTGCAATGTTCTCTATGGGCCTTGCACCCAGACCTGTCTGGGGTTAACTGCCTGGGACTCTGGGAACAGTGCAGCTGCCTGGGAGTTCAATGTTTTGTATATGTCTAGGGTGATTACATAAGCCGGTGCACCCTTGTCTCATTCCCAGTTTGTGTGATTGAGATCTTGCATTGTTTGTCTGTTTTAGGGACCTAGGTTTTGGGAGAGACCGTGACGTGGTATCTGGGCTTGTCCCATTTGTCCAGATGCAGTAACTAACCCTTCCATTTTTGCTTTTAATCTTAGCTGAGAACTTGCAAGTAAGTGCTGGACTTCCTCTGTGTGCTGTATTAATTTGTTTTGTAATTTTCCCTATGGGCTTTGCACCCAGACCTGTCTGGGGTTAACTGCCTGGGACTCTGGGGATTGTGCAGCTGCCTGAGAGTGCTATTGAGCACCCAGGCCTGTGCATGTTGCAGGGTAATAGGATGTGTACCCAGTCCAGTCTGAGAGCGCAGTGCCCTCTTGCATTTTGTATACATTACGCTTTTGTTTCTCTTCCCCCCTGTATCATGAGACAGCCATCACCCAATAACAAACACATTTATTTATATATATATATATATATATATATATATATATATATATATATATATATATAGTGTGTGAACTCTTGCACTAGCAAAGTAGGAGTTGGTGCTTCAGAAATTGTTCATATAAAAAGACGGCTAACCCACCCAGTGAGGCTAGCGAAATTCCTCCTCTCCAGAATAAATACTTTGCAAACAAGCCATGCTAGGATATGTACGTAATACCATGGTGCAATTATATAATCCTTTAGTTACAAAAGGGGCCTTTCATATGAAATTACAAAGACCTACTTATGTCATGTTGGTCATGTCCGGTCCTAACATTACTGTATTTACCACACAACATTACGGATGCATTCCCGTAATTCTGTATTTCAGCGAACTCGCTCCAATGCGTTAAAGGGACATGAAACTCGAAATGTTTATTTTTATGATTCATTTAGATCATGCATTTATTAACATCTTTCCAATGTACTTCTATTATCAATTTTGCTTTGTTGTATAGGTATCCATTGTTGAAAAGTATACCTAGCTAGGAAGGAGCAGCAATGCAGTACTGGAAGGTAACTTCTAATTAGTGGTTGCATGTTTATGTCTCTGTCTTTGTCTTGCATGATGTACTCCAGTAGTAAAGACAAGAAAATGGCAATCCTATTTCCATATGATAAAAAACACAAGAAACAGAGCAGCTGAACGTTCTTATGCATTTCGGCGAAAGCCGTAATCATAGACCTAAAAAGACACAGGTTAGTGCTGTTTAAAATAGACATCATGACAGCCTATTCATTGGTGCAAAAGACACCCCTATTAACCCTATAAATATTCAATCCACACAGTAATAAATCAGTAATGGGAACATAAGACCTGATCCCATAAACATCAGTGAATAAACTAGTACAATGCAATTAGTATCAAGATTATACACTGGCAACATTAACAACATGGTTGCAAAGTGTGTACATATATTTGACTCAATTCAGAGACAAAGCTCAAAAGAGTTAATATAACAAAGCCCCAATTTCTTTGCAATAATGTTGTCAAAAACAGCAATAATACAGTTACACACATAGAGAATCTGGTATCTGAAAAAATAATGAATAACAATAAATGTTCACATAAAATGTAGGAATGTATTTTTTTCAAAATTAATTGTATTATTGAGACACAAGAATGTGACAGCGTAGTAATAAATAGTATAAATAATAGCAAAAACTGCTATTATACAGAACATGTATGTATATTTACACTGACTACATTGTAGAACAGAATTAGCTATTCAAAAATATGTTCACAAGCAATCCCAGATATTCTGTGTGCAAATGTATGTCCACTAGTATTTAGCATGCCCATATATATTCTGCTATATACATTATACTTATGTTGGACTCCCTTACTCAGATGGTACACATTCCTACTATTACATTATTTCCAACAATTAGTAATATCAAATTCAGCATTAAAACTGTGAGATTTTGTGTGTGCAATTGCATTGCATTATACAATATATCTCTTGCCTGGCTAGTATACACACGTAAACCCATTTTCCAATGAAGTTTTTAGTTTTTTATCCCAAACAGAATAGAGAAATATTTTTTTTCCAATATTGCAGACAGATAAATAGGGGCCTATTTATCATATGTCTGTCAGACCTGATCCGACACTGCGGATCAGGTCCGACAGATATCGCTGAATTCAGAGAGCAATACGCTCTCCATATTCAGCATTGCACCAACAGATCTTGTGAGCTGCTAGTGCAACGCCGCCCCCTGCAGACTCTTTAACCAGATCGTTCTCGATCGGGTTGATTTCCGGCGATTCCTGTCCACCTCATCAGAGCAGGCGGACAGGGTTATGGAGCAGCGGTCTTTAGACCGCTGCTCCATAACTTGTGTTTCCGGCGAGTCTGAAGACTCGCCAGAAACACGGGCCCACAAGCTCCTTACAGAGCTTGATAAATGGGCCCCATAGTCTGAAGAATATTTGGTTATAAAAGAAAGTCCCCTATCATCATTTTTTCTTTTCCTAGTAGCTAGGGTCTGTTGTCTATGTAAAGTGTGTGATTGCTCAGCTAGGTGGTTAAGCATTTTAGGCGAATAACCTCTAGATATTAGGCATTCTTTTAATATTGTTACTTTCTTTAAGATAGTCTCTATTTTGGCTACAAATCCTTCTCGCTCCTATAAATTGGCTTTTGGCTATACCTTTGAACACATGTGTTAATTGAGCACTTTTACTATGAAATATCGTGTTCCCAGAAATGGGCTTCCGATATAGTTTTGTGAGAATTTTGTCACTATTTGCCTCTCCAACCAAGGTGCTATCCAAAAACACGATATGGTCATTATCCCTATCATATCTCGAATGTACTAGCGAAAGGAGACCTGAAATTCCTGTATAATGTAAGAAGGTATTTAAATACACACCAGAAATAGTTTAGAATAAAAGGTATATTTGTATGCAGAAAAAACTGGGAAGGATGTATAGGAGAAATGACTTCCACGTTTCCTCTGCAATTTAGTATAATCAAATATAGAGGAGTAGCTGGATTAGTATTATCCCTAAAGCAAAGGAATGTAGTGGACACAGCTGAGAAAGTCCCAGGTTAAGATATAGTTAAATATATATCAGCAAAAATATATATAAAGCTATACATTCATATATTCATCAGCAGTACCAGTTGGTGAGAATATTTGTAATGGCTGCACAATGTTAAGCAGAACGACAGCAGCAGCAGTTGGTAAGGAGGTTTGTAAAGGCAACACAATGTTTTGCAAGTAATCAGCAGCAGTTGGTAAGGTGGTTTGTAAAGGCAACACAATGTTTTGCAGGTAATCAGCAGCAGCTGAATAGGAGGTTTGAAAATGGCTGCACACTGAGAGTATACACATTAGAAGTGCTGGTTTAGAAGTGCTGAAATAAGTGTACCTGAATCCGGATACAAGAAGCTGGATGAAAGAGCAAAAGTGACAGCGCTACCAGATAGATGATTCTGCCGGCTTGGATGAAGACTTTGGCCCGCTTGGATGAAGACTTCTGCTGGCTTCGATGAGGACTTCTGCCACTTCGTTGAGGATTGATGTCGGTCTTCAAAAACTGTAAGTGGATCTTCGGGGGTTAGTGTTAGTTTTTTTTTTAAGGGTTTATTGGGTGTGTTTTATTTTTAGCTTAGGTTTTGGGTGGAAAAAGAGCTAAATGCCCTTTTAAGGGCAATGCCCATCCAAATGCCCTTTTCAGGGGGGGGGGGTTGGTTGTGTGGGTGGTGGGTTTTACTGTTGGGGTTTTTTTGTATTATTTTTTTTTACATGTAAAAGAGCTGATTTCTTTGGTTTTTTTTTTATTTTGGGGGGCTTTTTTATTTTGATAGGGCTATTAGATTAGGTGTAATTAGTTTAAATATTTGATCATTTCTTTCTTATTTTTGTGTGATTTAGTGTTTGTTTTTTTTTTGTAATTTAGTTAATTGTATTTAATTAATGTAATTTATTTAATTGTAGTGTAAGGTTAAGTGTTAGTGTAATAGTGTAACTCAGGTTAGGTTTTATTTTACAGGTAAATTTGTATTTTTTTTTTAACTAGGTAGCTAGTAAATAGTTAATAACTATTTACTAACTAGTCTACCTAGTTAAAATAAATACAAACTTACCTGTAAAATAAAAATAAAACCTAAGATAGCTACAAGGTAACTATTAGTTATATTGTAGCTAGCTTAGGGTTTATTTTATAGGTAAGAATTTAGTTTTAAATAGGAATTATTTTGTTAATGATAGTAATTTTTATTTAGATTTATTTTAATTATATTAAAGTTAGTGGGTGTTAGGGTTAGGGTTAGACTTAGGGCTAGGTTTAGGGGTTTATAAATTTAGTATAGTGGCGGCGACGTTGTGGGCAGCAGATTAGGGGTTAATACATTTATGTATGTGGTGGCGGCGACATTGGGGGCAGCAGATTAGGGGTTAATAAGTGTAGGTGGGTGGCGACGACATTGGGAGCAGCAGATTAGGGATTAATAAGTGTAATGTAGGTTGCGCCGGTGGTGGGGAGCGGCAGATTAGTGGTGTTAGGTGTAAACATAACTTTTGTTTCCCCATAGGAATCAATGGGGCTGCATTACGGTGCTTTACGCTCCTTTATTGTAGGTGTTAGGCTTTTTTTTAGCCGGCGTTTCCCATTGATATCTATGGGGAAATCGTGCACGAGCACGTAAAACCAGCTCAAAGCAGCGCTGGTATTGGAGTGCGGTATGGAGTTTTGTTTTGCTCAACGCTCACATATTGCCTGCTATCGCCGGGTTTATGAAAACCTGTAATAGCAGTGTTATAGGGAGGTGAGCGGTGGAAATAACTTGCAAGTTAGTACCGATCCACTCAACGCAAAACTTGTAATCTAGCCGAATAAAAGTTATTAACCTCTAAACTGCCATCCCCCACATCATAACTAACAATAAAATTTATTAACCTCTAAACCACCATCCCCCACAACGCAATCTACCTATTTAAACTATTAATCCCTAATCCGTTATTCCCCCACAATGCAAAAAAACTATTTAACCTATTAACTCCTAAACCGCCATCCCCCCTCAAGGCAAAGTATTAATCTAATTACTAAGCCTCCAAACCTAACACCCCCTAAATTATCCCCATTACATAAAATAAAAAAGACTATTAAACTAATAAATAAATTAAGATACCAAAATTAAAAATCCTAATCTAAAATTTAAATAAAAAATCCTAACATTACATACAAAATAAAACCTAAGATTTAATTTAAAGGGACAGTCTAGTCTAAAATAAACTTTCATAATTCAGATAGGGCGTGCAATTTTAATCAACTTTCCAATTTACTTTTATCACCAATTTTGGTTTGTTCTCTTGGTATTCTTAGTTGAAAGCTAAACCTAGGAGGTTCATATACTAATGTCTAAGTCCTTGAAGGCCGCCTCTGCTCTCAGGGCATTTTGACAGTTTTTCACCACTAGAGGGTGTTAGTTCATGTGTGCTCACGCACGTGAAGTTCCAGGGAGCCAGCACTGATTGGCTAAAATGCATGTCTGTCAAAAGAACTGAAATAAGGGGACAGTTTGCAGAGGCTTAGATACAAGATAATCACAGAGGTAAAAAGTGTATTTATATAACTGTGTTGGTTATGCAACTAGGGAATGGGTAATAAAGGGATTACCTATCTTTTAAAAAAATACAAATTCTGGTGTAGACTGTCCCTTTAAATAGAAAATCATTACAAAAAATACAAAAAATCTAAAATAAAAAAAATAAAAAACTAAGATTATATAAAAAATAAACAAAATTATCCAAAAAATAAAATTTAAATCTAACCTAATACCCCTATAAAAACAAAAAAGCCACCCCAAAATAAAAACACCCCTTAATCTAAGACTAAAAGGGCCTTTTTTAGGGTATTGCCCTGAAATGACCAGCTCTTTTACCTGAAAAGAAATACAAATTAACCCCTAACAGTAAAACCCCCCACCCATGCAATCCCCCCAAAAGACCTAAATACTGTATAAAGGGGCATTTGTATGGGCATTGCTTGTTTGCTGCTTATTTAAAAATCCCTAATCTAAAAAAAAATCTAAACCCCCCCCCAAAAAACCTAACACTAACCCCCCAAAAAATGTACTCTCCATTTCTGAAGCCTGGACATCCATCTTCATCCAGGCAGCGAGAAGTCTTCATCCAGCCGGCGACATCTTTATCCATTGCGAAGGCATCTTCTATTTTCATCCCAGCGGCGTGCAGAGCTGTAGCGGCGCGGAGCTGAACAGGACTGGTGTCGGCGACAACATTCAGCACGGAGCCTCCTCTTCATGTGATCTCCGCAGCACACTGATGCTTGAATGCAATGTGCCTGTTTTATATTTAGGGTACCTTGCATTCCTATTGGCTGAAATATTCAAATCAGCCAATACGATGAGAGCTGCTTAAATTCTATTGGCTGTTCAAATCAGCCAATCGGATTTTAAGCAGCTCTCATCCTATTGGCTGATTTGAATATTTCAGCCAATAGGGGTTAATACATTTATTAGGAGTATTTAGACTAGGGATTTATGTTAGGGTGTTAGGTTTTTACATAATCTTCTTGTCCCCATAAACATCAATGGTGATTGCGTATTAGCGATCGCCATTCTGCAATCACAGGTTAGTTTTTTTCTAACACTTTCTCTCCATTGATGTCTATTGGAGAAAATGTGCACGAGCATGTCAAGTCAGGCCTTGGCTTTTGTGCCGTATGGAGTTTATCGCACCATACTGCACAACGCAAGGTTTTTTTGGTAACTTGTAATGACAGCGCTATGGAAAGTGCGGTACCGCTAAATATTTAGCGTTATTTATGCACCTGGTTAAGGCACAACTTGTAATCCTGGTGATTGACAGGCTGCAAGGGACCTAATGCTGAGAAATAATGTAGTGCTGTATGTAGTTGTCACTACTCACATTGACAGGCTGCATGGGACCTGATGCTGAGGATGAATGCAGTGCTTTATGTAGTTGTCACTACTCACATTGACAGGCTGCATGATACCTGGTAATGAGGAGGAATGCCGTGCTGTGTGTAGTTGTCACTTCTCACATTGACTGGCTGCATGAGACCTGGTAATGAGGAGGAATGCCGTGCTGTGTGTAGTTGTCACTACTCACATTGACAGGCTGCATGGGACCTGATGCTGAGGATGAATGCCGTGCTGTATGTAGTTGTCACTACTCACATTGACAGGGTGCATGAGACCTGGTAATGAGGAGGAATGCCGTGCTGTGTGTAGTTGTCACTTCTCACATTGACTGGCTGCATGAGACCTGGTAATGAGGAGGAATGCAGTGCTGTATGTAGTTGTCACTGCTCACATTGACAGGCTGCAAGGGACCTAATGCTGAGAAAGAATGCAGTGCTGTATGTAGTTGTCACTACTCACAGTGACAGGCTGCATGGGACCTGATCCTGAGGATGAATGCCGTGCTGTATGTAGTTGCCACTACTCACATTGACAGACTGCATGAGACCTGGTAATGAGGAGGAATGCAGTGCTGTATATAGTTGTCACTACTCACATTGACAAGCTGAATGAGACCTGGTAATGAGGAGGAATGCAGTGCTGTATGTAGTTGTCACTACTCACATTGACAGGCTGCATGAGACCTGGTAATGAGGAGGAATGCAGTGCTGTATGTAGTTGTCACTTCTCATATTGACAGGCTGCATGAGACCTGGTAATGAGGAGGAATGCAGTGCTGTATGTAGTTGTCACTACTCACATTGACAGGCTGCATGGAACCTGATGCTGAGGATGAATGCAGTGCTGTATGTAGTTGTCACTTCTCATATTGACAGGCTGCATGAGACCTGGTAATGAGGAGGAATGCAGTGCTGTATGTAGTTGTCACTACTCACATTGACAGGCTGCATGGAACCTGATGCTGAGGATGAATGCAGTGCTGTATGTAGTTGTCACTTCTCACATTGACAGGCTGCATGAGACCTGGTAATGAGGAGGAATGCAGTGCTGTATGTAGTTGTCACTACTCATATTGACAGGCTGCATGAGACCTGGTAATGAGGAGGAATGCCGTGCTGTATGTAGTTGTTACTACTCATATTGACAGGCTGCATTTAACCTGGTAATGAGGAGGAATGCCGTGCTGTATGTAGTTGTCACTACTCACAATGACAGGCTGCATGAGACCTGGTAATGAGGAGGAATGCCGTGCTGTATGTAGTTGTCACTACTCACATTGACAAGCTGCATGAGACCAGGTAATGAGGAGGAATGCAGTGCTGTATGTAGTTGTCACTACTCATATTGACAGGCTGCATGAGACCTGGTAATGAGGAGGAATGCCGTGCTGTATGTAGTTGTCACTACTCACATTGACAAGCTGCATGAGACCAGGTAATGAGGAGGAATGCAGTGCTGTATGTAGTTGTCACTACTCATATTGACAGGCTGCATGAGACCTGGTAATGAGGAGGAATGCCGTGCTGTATGTAGTTGTCACTACTCACATTGACAAGCTGCATGAGACCAGGTAATGAGGAGGAATGCAGTGCTGTATGTAGTTGTCACTACTCATATTGACAGGCTGCATGAGACCTGGTAAAGTGGTAATGAGGAGGAATGCAGTGCTGTATGTAGTTGTCACTACTCACATTGACAAGCTGCATTTAACTTGGTAATGAGAAGAAATGCAGTGGTGTATATAGTTGTCACTACTCACATTAACAGGCTGCATGAGACCTGATGCTGAGGAGAAATGTATGTATAAAGACTGGATGTTACATAGTGTCCTTATGTCTGTAGTGTTTTATCTAGACTACTGGGCCAGGACAACAACTGTATCACTGATGTTTATTATACTTGTGTAAGAGTCCAGTATTAAGGGCACCATATTACATATAAATGCATTTAGCTGTTATTACGCTGAAAGGAATGTGCTAAGAAAAATGATCTCTCTGTCGCTTGTATGATAATTTCTTTCAGACCCAGGTTTACAATTCTGCTGTGTCAGGGCAGCATCCCGTGTATCTTTCCTACCCATATGTTGTTATATTGGTTACATGGTTGAACATCATAATCTAATGTTGCTACTTAGGTTAACTTGTGCTGTGGTATTTATTTATCCACTGCCTGGATTCACTCCTCGCAGCAACAGTCATAATAGTCTTAATAGAACTCATAGCAACTGCTCCACACACTTCCTGATTTCTAAACAACTGCCAATCTTGTAAGAACTCAGCATCATATGAATTGCAAGTTGGGAAAAATACATCATGACTATTTTAAAGTAATTATACATAAAGTTTATAAAACACCTAAAATTATAGGTAAAATCAAACGTGGTCTCTATCAAAGTCATGTTATTTTACCTAATTAAATATTGACTTTTAAACTTGTCGGTGTACCTTCCTAGCATGTTTATAAATGAGCAGCAACATAATATGTTATTGTTTTCTTTGTTTGTTTGTATTTAAGTAAATGCAAAATGTTTATCAGCGTGCATGGTACCCATGGCAACAGATTAACATTTTACTTCTGTCATATAAAACACCTAAAATTATAGGTAAAATCAAACGTGGTCTCTATCAAAGTCATGTTATTTTACCTAATTAAATATTGACTTTTAAACTTGTCGGTGTACCTTCCTAGCATGTTTATAAATGAGCAGCAACATAATATGTTATTGTTTTCTTTGTTTGTTTGTATTTAAGTAAATGCAAAATGTTTATCAGTGTGCATGGTACCCATGGCAACAGATTAACATTTTACTTCTGTCATGTAATAAGCTAGAGAAGAACCTTATGATGTCACAGTATGCTAAACCTTATGATGTCAAAGTATTCAAGGTACATTCCCTCTGTGCTTTAGTTAAGACATTACACTAGTTCAGTTAGAGGTGAAGAGGAGAGGTGCTTGCGAACAATTATAGTGATTTTCAAATTCATATATGCATTGTTCTGAAATATTATGGTGGATTTGGATGTGAGTAGAATTAATGAGCATTACAATGTTGTTTGTTATACAAATAGCAAGGAAGGGGAAGTATTTTTCTAAATACAGAAAAGGGATCATGAATCAAATTATATTATTTACCAGTTATTTTATGTCAACTTATTTAAAGTCCTCACAACATGAGAATGACCCTCATAGTTCACAGGGTCTCTCATCATTCATAACCTCATAACAGGCAAAAGTAGTTCTTATCTCTTGCTCATGGAACAGCTTTCTAGCAGAAATGGTAGTGGATAGCATTGCTAAATCATTTAAAGGGACAGTCTAGTCCAAAAAAAACTTGCATGATTCAGATAGAGCATGTCATTTTAAACAATTTTCCAATTTACTTTTATCACCAATTTTTCTTTGTTCGCTTGATATTCTTAGTTGAAAGCTTAAAGGGCCATAATACCCAAATGTTTAAACACTTGAAAGTGATGCAGCATAGCTGTAAAAAGCTGATTAGAAAATATCACCTGAACATCTCTATGTAAAAAAGAAAGATATTTTACCTCAAAAGTTCCTCAGTAGCCACCTCCCATTGTAAAGGATTTCTAAGCAGCATTTTAGTGTGTTTGTCCTGGGACATCTGAAGGGACTAGCATCGTGCACTCTCATATTATTTCACCAATCAGGTAAAGGAAGCTTACTATGAAATCTCATGAGAGTTAAGTCAAATCTCATGAGATCACAGTAAGAGTTCATGACCTCAGCACTGCTGATGCTGATTGGCTGCTGTTCATTTCTTCATTTTTTTTAATTTTTTTACCTGCAGCTGGGAGCAGCTGAGTATAACTTTTTACACAGAACTTACTCTGCTAAGCTGAGGAAATTGTGAGGTAAAATATCTTCCTTTTTTACATAGAGATGCTCAGGTGATATTTTCCTGTCAGCTTTTTACAGTTATACTGCATCAGTTTTAAGTGATTTAGCATATGAGTATTATGTCCCTTTAACCTAGAAGGTTCATATGCTAATTTCTTAGACCATGAAGGCCGCCTCTTAAGAATGCATTTTAACTGGTTTTTCACCACTAGAGGGTGTGAGTTCATGTTTTTCATATAGATAACACTGTGCTTGTGCACGTGAAGTTACCTGGGAGCCATAACTGATTGGCTAAACTGCAAGTCTGTCAAAAGAACAAATAAAGGGGCAGTCTGCAGAGGCTTATATACAAGATAATCACAGAGGTAAAAAAGATATAAATATAACTTTGTTGGTTATGCAAAACTAGGGAATGGGTAAACAAGGGATTATCTATCTTTTAAAACAATACCAATTCTGGTGTAGACTGTCCCTTTAAAGTCAATGGAATAAATCTAACACTAACCTGCGCACACAGTACACTGAACACTCTCCCAGTGATATACCCAGACACATTGGCTATAATACAAGTGGCACACAATCACCAAACACAACAAAAATGCATTACAATAAGTAGTTAAAATATATTATAAACAAAATAAAATATTAAAAAATATATTAATAATAATAATAATTGTCATAGCTAATGTAAAATATCCAATATACAGCGTAAGGACTTACGTGGCGAAAATGGAGAAATCTTACTCCATTTTCACCTCGCCACAAAAAGCAGCCGTAAGAAGCCTTACGCTGACTATTGGAGCCCCGTAACTCCCTAAACTGGCTGCTAAAATAAACCTAACACCTAACGCATGCGCAATGTCTATCTCCCTGTCAACCGCGATCTGCTAAAATAAACCTAACACCTAACGCATGCGCAATGTCTATCTCCCTGTCAACCGCGATCTGCTAAAATAAACCTAACACCTAACGCATGCGCAATGTCTATCTCCCTGTCAACCGCGATCCCCCGCCGCAATCCCAAATAAAGTATTTAACCCCTAAACCGCCGCCATCTACATAAACTAACCCCCTACTGTGAGCCCCTAAAACCGCCATCATCTAACTGATCTATCCCCTAATGTGAACCCCTAAAACCGCCACCATCTAACTGATCTATCCCCTAATGTGAACCCCTTACACCGCCGCCATCTATATTAAAATTATTAACCCCTAATTTAATCTACCTACCCCGCCGCCAGCTATATTATCTATATTAACCCTAAGTATATTATAGTTAATATAGTTATTACATTATATATATATTAACTATATTAACCATAATTATATTAGGGTTAATATAGTTACTATAGTATTTATATAAACTATATTAACTCTATCTAACCCTAACACCCCTAACTAAATTCTTATTAAATAAATCTAATTCATATTATAAACTAAAATATTCCTATTTAAATCTAAATACTTACCTATAAAATAAACTCAAAGATAGCTACAATGTAATTAATAATTACATTATAGCTATGTTAGGGTTTATATTTATTTTACAGGTAAATTGTTAATTATTTTAACTAGGTATAATAGCTATTAAATAGTTATTAACTATTTAATAGCTACCTAGTTAAAATAATTACCCAATTACCTGTAAAATAAATCCTAACCTAAGTTACAAATACACCTACACTATCAATAAATTAAATAAACTACAAATATCTATCTAAAAATACAATTAAATAAACTAAACTAAATTACAAAAAAAACCACTAAATTACAAAAAATAAAAAAAAGATTACAAGATTTTTAAGCTAATTACACCTATTTTAAGCCCCCTAATAAAATAATAAAGCCCCCCAAAATAAAAAAATTCCCTACCCTATTCTAAATTAAAAAAAGTTCAAAGATCTTTTACATTACCAGCCCTTAAAAGGGCCTTTTGTGGGGGCATGCCCCAAAGAAAACTGCTCTTTTGCCTGCAAAAAAAAACACAATACCACCCCCCAACATTACAACCCACATACCCCTAATCTAACCCAAACCCCCCTTAAATAAGCCTAACACTACCCCCTGAAGATCTCCCTACCTTGTATTCACCCAGCCGGGCCGAACTCCTCATCCGATCCAGGCGATGTGTTCCAGCAAGCGGCAGTGAAGTCTTCTTCCATCCGGGCAATGTCTTGAAGCAAGCGGCAGAGAGTCTTCTTCCATCGGCGACGTCTTCAAGCAAATCGGCATCTTCAATCTTCTTTCTTCGCTCCTCCACCGCAGAGCATCCTTCCGGCACAACGACTTCCCGACGAATGAGGTTCCTTTAAATGACGTCATCCAAGATGGTGTCCGCCAAATTCCGATTGGCTGATAGGATTCTATCAGCCAATCGGAATTAAGGTAGAAAAATCTGATTGGCTGATTGAATCAGCCAATCAGATTCAAGTTCAATCCGATTGGCTGATTGGTTCAGCCAATCGGATTGAACTTGAATCTGATTGGCTGAGTTAGGAGTTAGATAGGGTTATTATACTTAATATATATATAATATAATAACGATATTAACTATATTAACCCTAATATAATTAGGGTTAATATAGTTAATATATATAATATAATAACTATATTAACTATATTAACCCTAATATAATTAGGGTTAATATAGTTAATATAGCTGGCGGCGGTGTAGGGGGATTAGATTAGGGGTTAATACATTTATTATAGGAGGCCGCGGTGTAGGGGGATGTAGATTGTAGGCAAAAGAGCAGTTTACTTTGTGACAAAGCCCCGCCAAAAGCCCTTTTAAGGGCTGGCAAAAGAGCTGTTACTTTGGGGCATGCCCCGCAAAAAGCCCTTTTAAGGGCTGGCAAAAGAGCTGTTACTTTGGGGCAATGCCACGCAAAAAGCCCTTTTCAGGGCTTTTTGTAGGGTTAGACTTAGGTTTAGTGGTAGGGATAGTTTAGTATTTTAGGGGTTAAATAATTTAATATAGATGGCGGCGGGGTAGGGGGATTAGATTAGGGGTTAATAATTTTAAAATAGATAGCGGCGGGGTAGGGGCTCACTTTAGGGGGTAGGTAAGGTAGATGGCGGCGGTAGTTAGGGGCTCACTTTAGGGGGGTTATAGATTTAATATAGCTGGCGGCGGTTTAGGGGTTAATAACTTTATTAGGTAGCGGCGGGCTCCGGGAGCGGCGGTTTAGGGGTTAATACATATTTTATTGTTAGGCTAGTGAGGGGGGATAGCGGATAGAGGGTTAGACGTGTCGGGCTATGTTAGGGAGGCGTGTTAGACAGTGCGGGTGATTTAGACTTTAGTCAGGTTTTGTAGGCGCCAGCAGTTTCTAACGTGCCGCAAGTCATTGGCGACGCCAGAAATTTGTACTTGCGCAGATTTCTGGACATCACTGGTTTATCAGACTTACGGCACTTTAGCATCTGACGGCGACATATATGGGATAGCTCGAGTTGCGAGCTGAAACTGCGGGCGACCCGGGTTCCCTCACTTGCGCCGCAAACTACGATCTATATCGGATCGACCCCCAGGTTTCACCTTAGAAAAAAATTTACTTTCATCTTGTAATTTGAGAGCAAACCCATGCTCGCAAAAACTTTACTTCTGGCGGTGTTAACACTCGAGAGAAAGCGTTAAAGAATGCACAACTTGTAATCTAGCCCATTATATCATATTGTGCATTAAATAAATAGATTCAATGACAGATGTACAGTATATAAGGCTAAAACTGTCTATGTAACTGTAAACATAGTTTCTTGTCTTCTGTAGTCACTTAATGAATTCATGGTGCTAGAGGGAGGCGAATTTGGAGTTAGATGAATTAAAGGTACTTATACATGTTGGTATTAATCAATATTTTACACTAAAACTGTACAATACTCTATATATCTCAGTTGCTTAGGGTTGTTTCCACATTGTTGATAAAAATAACTTAAAAACAATAAATAGATGTGTTGTTAAATACTATTATATATTAGCATAAAATATAGAATGTGTAAAAAGATTACTCTTTCTGATACCCTTTGATTTGATTGGAGAGTGTTATTACCTTTTTTAGTTATAATCTTCTATTCAAAATGATGTATCTATAATTAAATAAGCTTTGTTAATACATTCATATTGGGTCCTAATTTCTATTTTTTTCTTCACTAAACCAATTTTTTTTCAATTTAATTATTATTATTTGATTTGCTGTACAATATATGGTTATTTTCTTAGATGGTCAAGTTATTAGGGATATGACACCTCAAAAAATAATTTTATGCTCCAGACAGAACAACCATTTAAAAAAAGTTTCCAGTTTACTTCTGTTATCAAATGTGCTTTGATCCCATGGTATTCTGTGTTAAAGAGATACCTAGGTATGCATTTGGAGCACTACATGGCAGGAAATAGTGCTGCCATCTAGTGTTATTGCAAATGAATAACATGCTTGCAAAACCGCTGCCATATAGTGCTCCAGAAATGGGCTGGCACCTAAGCATATGTCCCTGCTATCATGAGATGCAGGACACAGCATAGAAGGTACAACACTATTTTATTGCAGAGCATAAAAGTATACAGCTTGCACAACACATCTAAGTGCGACATAGACAATAACAAACCTAAGCCCCGCCCCATCCGATGATGTCATCTCCCACTCTCATCACATTTTTCCCCTTTTCAAAGGACAAAACATAATTTTTTTTATTTTTTTTAGAATACATCAGATAACAAGGTATACAAGAAGTATTCAAAAATAGTTTTGTTTAGTATACAACAAATAACAAGCTAAAGAGAATATATATATAAACAACAAGAAATGCAATCCTGACTTGAATATCGGGGTAGACTACCCTAGTCCACAGTGACCATGGGATTATTCTGCCCATTCTTCCAGTCACTGCTCTAACTAGTGCTAATCCTGATATTGGGCTGGAAGTTTCACCACTCTTCCACTTGATGTCATTTTACATGAACTGTTCTCTGATACAGAAGAAGGTGATTGAGAGTCTGCTGGAAGCAAGAAGTATCCCAGCTGTGATCTTGCTGAGGGGAAGGCACCACTCTTAAAACCCAAACTCTCAGGTATTGGCTGAAGATGTCTTCTATTTCGACGTGTGACTGTCCCTCCATCAGTAAGGACTACATAAGACCTAGGTTCTGGAGAGCGTCCAATTACTACATAAGACCTAGGTTCTGGAGAGCGTCCAATTACTATAGCAGACATCTTCCATTTCTTCTCATCATCCAGTTTAACTCTGACACTTTGCCCCACATTCAGCTCCTGTAAGGGCCTCACAGAGTGTTTTCTGTCGTAGAAGAATCGATAACCCCTTTTTGCCTCTTTAACCCTCCTAAAGACCTTGTCCCAAGGAACAGAACTGGTTGGCTGGAAGACACCCACAGAGGGTAAAGTGGTGGGAATCTGATGTCCTAGCATCAGCTGTGCCGGGCTAACACCTGTGGCTTGGATGGGAGTTGCCCTATAGGCCAAGAGAACTAGGTACGACTCAGATTGTTTCAAAATGAACTTTGTTGTTTGAACTGCCCTTTCAGCCATTCCATTGGCCTGCAGGTAATGTGGACTTGATGTAGAATGGACAAAATCATATTCACTGTTGAAAGTACTGAACTCCATGGAAGCAAACTGCATTCCGTTATCACTCACTAACTCCATTGGTATGCCCCACCGGGCGAACAAGCTCTTGAGATGAGTGATCTTATTCAAGGGTATCTCCAAATACCTGGAATAGTAGTCAATCACAACTAGGTACTTTCCTATGCAGTTCACTCAAATCAGCAGCTATTTTCTGCCATGGGCCTGCAGGCAGCGGAGTAAAAATCAAGGGCTCCCTTTTCTGAGTAGGACGGCCTCCCCGGCAAAAGGCACATTTTGACATATGGCTTGCAATGTCGGAACTGATCCCAGGCCTCCATACTGCTGCAGTTGCCCTTTCTCTGCACTTTGTAATGCCCAAGTGGCCATCATGAATTCTGCTTAACATTTCCTGCCGCATGCTAACAGGAATAACAATGCGGTCCTGGAACAGCACCAACCCATCCAGCTCTTTGAGCTGTAATCTCTTTGACTGGTAAGAACTTAAAGATATACAGGCTGCCCAGCTTTTGGTCCACCCTTCTTTTGTGTACTTAATAACTTCTTGAAGGTCTGTATCTAGACATGTCTCCTTATTTGCTCTAGCTTCCCTGACGAAATGGATTTGGATGCCACAACTGAATCCACATATACTTTCACATCTGATTCCATTGAAGATTCTTCAGCAGCAGCCAGTGGGAGCCTGGAAAGTGTATCTGCCACTACCAGTTGTTTCCCCGGCACATGCATTGCCTGAACATTGAACCTAAGCAGCCTTATCAGAAGTCTCTGGCATCTCAGGGGTGTTTTGTCAATATCATAGGAGTTGATTAGAGAGACTAGCAGTTTTTGGTCAGTTTTCAGACTAAATTTCTTTAAACCCACTAGGTAATGCTGGAAGAGCTCACAGGCCCAAACTGCAGCTAGGCACTCTTTTTCAATTTGGGCGTATGTTGACTCAGCAGCCGCCAGTGTACGAGAACAGTAGGCGATGGGCTGTAGTTTGTTCTCATTCAGCTGCAGGAGGTGGCGCCTCCTAATCCATAACTGCTCGCATCAGCACTAACCACAGTCTTTTTAGAAGGGTCGTAGAACCCCAGCACTGGGGCAGACCCCAGCAGGAACTTGAGCTGCACAAAAGCTTCTTCCTGTGAAGGTCCCCAGACCCAGTCAACATATTTCTTCAACAACTCTGTGATAGAGTGTAGTACTGTGGATAAATCTGGAAGGAACCTGCCAACATAATTAACAAGGCCCAATATTTGTCTCAACTTGTGTACATCAGAAAGACTTTTCATCTGTTCCAATAGCAAGGATTTTATCAGGGTCCAGCTTGATGCCATCTCCATTGATGATATGCCCAAAGTAACATAACTCAGTCTTTCTAAAATGGCATTTCTCCTTATTTAATTCCAGCCTGGACTCTCTAATGGTCTGCAGCACATAGCTCAATCGCTGATCATGTTCTTCCAATGTAGATCCATACACTAAAATGTCATCCATGACGACTGCTGTGCCCTCGTGGTCCCTTAGCAGAGAACTCATCTCTCTTTGAAAGATTTAAGGAGCAGAGGATATCTCTCTTTGGAAGATTTAAGGAGCAGAGGATATCCCAAAGGGGAGTCTACAGAAGCAGAACTGACCTACCAGTGTAATGAAGGTAGTCAGTTTGCAGCACTTTGGATCTAGAGGTATCTGCCAGAAGCCACTGGAAGCATCCAGTGTAGAGAAGAACTTTGCCCAAGCCAATTTCGGAGCTATATCTTCAAGTGTTGGCAGCACATATCTCTCTCTCTCTCTTCACCACTTCATTCAGCCTCTTCAAGTCTACGCAGATGCGTACCCATTTTTCTTTGCAACAGGCACAATGGGGGCACACCAGTCAGTTGCTTAAACAACCTTTTTAATAACTCTCATATTCTTCATATGCAAAAGTTCCTTCTCCACTTGAGGCATGAGTGGAAACAGAATTCTACGAAGAGGGGTAATGCTGTATGGGACTGCGTCACCTTTAAGCGATATTCAGACTGGGTTGCAATTCAGTAGGCCCAATTAACCAAACATGCCTTCCAAAATCTCATTCACTCTGGCGACCAGGCCTAAACCAAAGGCTGCTTTTCTGCTCAATAGTTTGTTAACACACTGACCTCTAATCACATATATCCACATGGTGAATTTCCTCTGCTTGTACTCGCAGCTAGCAATAAATTTCCCCGCACAATTGATGCGGCTACTGGGACTATGAACTTTTGTTGTAACTTTTGCCAGCTGAGGCTGTCGAAGTAGTTTTATGAATGCTGCAAAGGACATAACAGTGATGTCTGCTCCCGTGTCAATCTTGAAGGCAACTTTGGCTCACATTACAGTAAGGGTAACCCGGCAATCTTCATCTGAACCAGACCATTCAAAAACAGACCTTGCAAAGGACACTTCTTGACCCTCCTGGTCACTACCCACCTGCATCTCCTTAATGTATTCAGTTTTAGACGCCACTTCAAAATAGCCCATTTGGTTAAATTTTCTTCATCTTTTATCTTTAGCATTGCATATGAAATTCTGATCAAGGGTACGCTTACACCGCATGCAGTGAGCCTGCTGTGCCCATCCACTTTTGGGCCTACCTGTTGCCTTAGTCTACCGTTCACACAGTGCCTTTCACCTGCAGCTCTCCTGAACTGCTGCACTTTATCCACAATACTCACAGACCTCAGATAAGCACTTTGCTTTTTCACCAGTTCACTCTGGCGGGCCATCCTAATAGCCCCATTTAATGTTAATTTAGCCTCCAACCGTAGCTTCAGTGAGACCTCAGCATCTGCAATTCCAATGACTATTCTGTCTCTGATTTGCTCTTCTTTAGCAACACAAAACTCACAGAATTCAGCTAGTTCATACAGACTGCGCACAATTGACTCCACAGATTCTCCCACACGCTGAGCATGTTTGTGAAAACAAGCCCTATTCATGAATCACATTTTAGCTGCAGACTAAGAGAAATCAAAAGGCTCAGGTGGGGTAAACTTCGACATTGTCATTAGTCAGGAAACAGAAGTGCAGGCAAGTACTTTTTGACACCATGTCATGAGATGCAGGACACAGTATAGAAGGTACAACGCTATTTTATTGCAGAGCATAAAAGTATAAAGCTTGCACAACACATCTAACTCAGTAAGTGCGACATAGACAATAACGACCTTAAGCCCCGCCCCCATCCAGTGACATCACCTCCCACTCTCATCACACCTGCTTTTCAACAAAAAATACCAAGAGTATGAAGAAAACTGTATAGTAGAAGTAAACTAGAATGTTGTTCAAAATTGCATGCTCTATCTGAATCATGAAAGAAGCATTTTGAGTTTCAAATCTCTTTAAGTCCAAACCACCCCTATTTCTAACCCGCACTGTTTCAAGGGTTAACAATTGTGTGATATGCTATGTAAATTTAATAACTCAACTCCAATGACTTTCACAATTGCAGCTTTTCTGAATTTGGCCCAAAACTAATGGAATGCCTAATGAAAGTTGTAGGCCCCAAAAGGGTCAAAATTTTGGTTCAGACAAATGCCGAATTGAATTTGCACATGCACATGTCTACTGAAAAGTATAAGACAATAAGAAGGGGGCATGGGCTTTAATGGGATAACTCATTTTATGGCATACAGTGTGTGCAATGGGAAGTGACATACCGGGGTAACAAATTAGAGGCTGGTGGTGTTTGTGTTGTGCAGATTGTTTAGGGAATTCATTAATTGCATTTGGAAGTAATGAGAAGGGTTAAAGTTATTTGGGGTTAAATGTAATTTGAGATAGAAGGGATAAAAGAAGAGAGGGCAGGGGCAACTATGTAGAGCTGCTTCATATAGAATTTGGTCTCTACTTTGTCACAATAGCTCCCATAGAAACTACAGACTACTAAGTATTCTTGTAAGCTACAGTATGAGTACACTGCTGACACATCTTTTTATGTTGAAAGGACAGGGCATACAATTTTAAGCAACTATCCAATTCACTTATATTGTATACTTTGTTCTGTTCTCTTGGCATCCATTGTTGATAAGCATACCTAGGTAGGCTTAGGAGCTGTAAACTAGCTGTTGATCAGTGACTGCACATATATGTCTCATGAATCGCTCACCGATGTGTTCAGCTAGCTCCCAGTAGTGCATTACTGCTCCTTCAATAAACAATACCAAAAGAACAAAGCACAATTGAAAATAAAAGTATAATCGAAAGTTGTTTAAAATTGTATGCTCTGTGTGGATCATGAAATATTTTTTTTTAGTTTTATGTTCTTTTAAGCATCAGTTCTCTTTCACAAAACATCGACATTTTGGGATTTAATTAAAATTAATCATGAAAATCAGAAGATACCATACAAATATTAGATACATTTTAAAATGACATACAATTATAATATATTAGAGGGAGGAAGTGGCTTTACCCATTGTGACACTGTATGCATGCTTCTACATGTGTCTAGACTTATGCAGCTGAGCAAAAATATTAAAAAAAGAAGTAAATAAAAACATGAAAAAATTGAGCCAAAAATCATCCTATACAGAATTTCATGAAATATCATCTCTCGTTACACTCACCCAGTTCTCTAGTTTATTACGATGTCTGACATTATGGACATGATTCTATGAGTCCTAACATCAACAAAGCACAACAAAAAAAGGCTAGCAGTTGCTGCAAGGTGATCAGTATTACAGATCACCAGGGGATCGATCCGATATAGATCGTAGTTTGTGGCGCAAGCGAGGGAACCCGCGTCACCCGCAGTTTCAGCTCGCAACTCGAGCTATCCCATATATGTCGCCGTCAGATGCTAACGTGCCGTAAGTCTGATAAACCAGCGATGTCCAGAAATCTGCGCAAGTACAAATTTCTGGCGTCGCCAGTGACTTGCGGCCCATTAGAAACTGCCGGCGCCTACAAAACCTGACTAAAGTCTAAATTACCTGCACTGTCTAACACGACTCCCTAACATAGCCCGACACGTCTAACACGCCTCCCTAACATAGCCCGACACATCTAACCCTCTATCCGCTATCCCCCCTCACTAGCCTAACAATAAAATATGTATTAACCCCTAAACCGCCGCTCCCGGAGCCCGCCGCAACCTAATAAAATTATTAACCCCTAAACCGCCGCCAGCTATACTAAATCTATAACCCCCTAAAGTGGGCCCCTAACACCGCCGCCATCTACCTTACCTACCCCCTAAAGTGAGCCCCTACCCCGCCGCTATCTATTTTAAAATTATTAACCCCTAATCTAATCCCCCTACTTCGCCGCCATCTATATTAAATTATTTAACCCCTAAAATACTAAACTATCCCTACCACTAAACCTAAGTCTAACCCTACAAATAGCCCTGAAAAGGTCTAGAACAAATTGGATAGAGGGCGCCACATGGTGCAGATCATATGAGGTAAATATAACACAGCAATATGATAGTAAGAATCTTACTCACAGATTGTAGCGCACATACAAGTGCAGAAAACGCAGTCCGGAACCACACGTCGTCCGGTCGACCACAGTGGATGGAGTTACACAGATGGAGATCCTCGTCTCACCAGGGAGAGTCCAGGGAAATCCAGGTAGATGGAAAGAATATGGAACTATGTACCAAAGTACCAGCCAAATGCTCAGGGAGCGGACCAGGATAAATACACCAGGCCCAAGCCCAAGGATAAAAAAGGATAACTGGCAGCAGATAGAGAATTAAAATATATAAAAGGTTTAATAACAATGATAAAAACAACAGCAACGCGTTTCTCAGTGATACACACTGTTTCATCAGGCTATACAAACATTCTCAAAGCTGCCATATTTAAACTGGTTGCTAACCAATCCATGATCAGAAAAATCTCACACCCCTAATGGAGCATACCAATCTGCAAATGGGGATCCAAGGTGCAAAAATTAGTTAAATTTACAGATAAAGCTACATTAATATAGGTTATACAAAACATGTTTCATCAAAAGACAATATATTAATAACATACATGTATTCAAAAAATATATTATATACTTTTGTTTAGCTGTATAAAGATTGTGTATGGGTGTACTGCGCCCTAAAGCCGAGAGCAAATTAATATAAGTCTCAACTAAACACATTCTATTTCAATTTGAATTATACACTATTTGTTTGTTTTAAAACGTGTCTAAGGCTATTTAATAAAAATTAGTTGGTGACGGGGGTTTGAAATTGCTAATATTGAGTGAGACATATGTGTAATAAGTGATGTAGGGAAAGTAATGAGAAAGTGGAATACGTGTCAAAATATGCTGCATCTGAGTGAGTGCACTTGAACATAGATCACTAGCCTGGACACAATCAGGACAACCATAATATGACCAGAGACAACAATGTGGATACAGACCGAATCACTATATCTCGGTAAAAAATATAGTGACAACCAATTATATGAGGTGGAAGTAAAATGTTCAGTAGCGGACAAGATCGGCCAATCGCGTGTAGCTAATACGATAACAATGAAACGTAAGCCGTGATGTCAGGAAAGGTGTGACTAATTGCGCCAATAAGAGTCAACAGCGCTGAAGTGAGGGGAAAGTTCAAAGGGGATGTAAACTGAATGTAATGCGGAACCAGCCAATAGGATACTGATTGGACTAATACAATACATATCACTCTTATATTGTTTTTTATAGGATCTCCATTGTTCATCAAACATTGTTGTTATCTATATCCCCCATTGCTAGTATTATCTGTACTATTTGTCTGGTATTATCTAGTCAAAGTGTCATACTAACCAGAATCCATATTGTTTCACTCTTGCCAATATTGTTACACTTTTGCCTTAGGCGCCTCTTAACTGTGCTCTGGTAACTTTGGGTTTCCAGTGGCACCAATCGTTGTTGTTTTTATATCTAGCCCTGAAAAGGGCTTTTTGCGTGGCATTGCCCCAAAGTAACAGCTCTTTTGCCAGCCCTTAAAAGGGCTTTTTGCGGGGTATGCCCCAAAGTAACAGCTCTTTTGCCAGCCCTTAAAGGGACACTGTACCCAAAATGTTTCTTTCGTGATTCAGAAAGAGAATGAAATTTTAAGCAGCTTTCTAATTTACTCCTATTATCAAATTTTCTTCATTCTCTTGGTATCTTTATTTGAAATGCTAAAATGTAAGTTTAGATGCCGGCCCATTTTTGGTGAACAACCTGGGTTGTCCTTGCTGATTGGTGGATAAATTAATGCACCAATAAAAAAGTGCTGTCTAGAGTACTGAAACCAAAAAAAAGCTTAGATGCCTTCTTTTTCAAATAATAATAGCAAGAGAACGAAGAAAAAATGATAAAAGGAGTAAATTAGAAAGTTGCTTAAAATTGCATGCTCTTTCTGAACTACAAAAGAAAAAATTTGGGTTCAGTGTCCCTTTAAAAGGGCTTTTGGCGGGGCTTTGTCACAAAGTAAACTGCTCTTTTGCCTACAATCTACATCCCCCTACACCGCGGCCACCTATAATAAATGTATTGACCCCTAATCTAATCCCCCTACACTGCCGCCAGCTATATTAACTATATTAACCCTAATTATATTAGGGTTAATATAGTTAATATAGTTATTATATTATATATATTAACTATATTAACCCTAATTATATTAGGGTTAATATAGTTAATATCGTTATTATATTATATATATATATTAAGTATAATAACCCTATCTAACTCTAACATCCTAACTAAACTCTTATTAAAATAAATCTAATATTAATATTATTAATTAAAATATTCCTATTTAAATCTAAATACTTACCTATAAAATAAACCCTAAGATAGCTACAATATAATTAATAATTACATTATAGCTATGTTAGGGTTTATATTTATTTTACAGGTAAATTGTTAATTATTTTAACTAGGTATAATAGCTATTAAATAGTTATTAACTATTTAATAGCTACCTAGTTAAAATAATTACCCAATTACCTGTAAAATAAATCCTAACCTAAGTTACAAATACACCTACACTATCAATAAATTAAATAAACTACAAATATCTATCTAAAAATACAATTAAATAAACTAAACTAAATTACAAAAACAAACACTAAATTACAAAAAATAAAAAAAAGATTACAAGATTTTTAAGCTAATTACACCTATTCTAAGCCCCCTAATAAAATAATAAAGCCCCCCAAAATAAAAAAATTCCCTACCCTATTCTAAATTAAAAAAAGTTCAAAGCTCTTTTACCTTACCAGCCCTTAAAAAGGCCTTTTGTGGGGGCATGCCCCAAAGAAAACTGCTCTTTTGCCTGCAAAAAAAAAACACAATACCACCCCCAACATTACAACCCACCACCCACATACCCCTAATCTAACCCAAACCCCCCTTAAATAAGCCTAACACTACGCCCCTGAAGATCTCCCTACCTTGTATTCACCCAGCCGGGCCGAACTCCTCATCCGATCCAGGCGATGTGTTCCAGCAAGCGGCAGTGAAGTCTTCTTCCATCCGGGCGATGTCTTGAAGCAAGCGGCAGAGAGTCTTCTTCCATCGGCGACGTCTTCAAGCAAATCGGCATCTTCAATCTTCTTTCTTCGCTCCTCCGCCGCGGAGCATCCTTCCGACACGACGACTTCCCGACGAATGAGGTTCCTTTAAATGACGTCATCCAAGATGGCGTCCGCCGAATTCCGATTGGCTGATAGGATTCTATCAGCCAATCGGAATTAAGGTAGAAAAATCTGATTGGCTGATTGAATCAGCCAATCAGATTCAAGTTCAATCCGATTGGCTGATTGAAGATGCCGATTTGCTTGAAGACATCGCCGATGGAAGAAGACTCTCTGCCGCTTGCTGGAACACATCGCCCGGATGGAAGAAGACTTCACTGCCGCTTGCTGGAACACATCGCCCGGATGGAAGAAGACTTCACTGCCGCTTGCTGGAACACATCGCCCGGATTGGATGAGGAGTTCGGCCCGGTGTGGTGAAGACAAGGTAGGGAGATCTTCAGGGGGGTAGTGTTAGGTTTATTTAAGGGGGGTTTGGGTTAGATTAGGGGTATGTGGGTGGTGGGTTGTAATGTTGGGGGGTGGTATTGTGTTTTTTTTTGCAGGCAAAAGAGCAGTTTTCTTTGGGGCATGCCCCCACAAAAGGCCCTTTTAAGGGCTGGTAAGGTAAAAGAGCTTTGAATTTTTTTTAATTTAGAATAGGGTAGGGAATTTTTTTATTTTGGGGGGCTTTATTATTTTATTAGGGGGCTTAGAATAGGTGTAATTAGCTTAAAAATCTTTTTTTTATTTTTTGTAATTTAGTGTTTGTTTGTTTTTTGTAATTTAGTTTAGTTTATTTAATTGTATTTTTAGATAGATATTTGTAGTTTCTTTAATTTATTGATAGTGTAGGTGTATTTGTAACTTAGGTTATGATTTACTTTACAGGTAATTGGGTAATTATTTTAACTAGGTAGCTATTAAATAGTTAATAACTATTTAATAGCTATTATACCTAGTTAAAATAATTAGCAATTTACCTGTAAAATAAATATAAACCCTAACATAGCTATAATGTAATTATTAATTATATTGTAGCTATCTTAGGGTTTATTTTATAGGTAAGTATTTAGATTTAAATAGGAATATTTTAGTTTATAATATGAATTAGATTTATTTAATAAGAATTTAGTTAGGGGTGTTAGGGTTAGATAGAGTTAATATAGTTAATATAAATACTATAGTAACTATATTAACTATATTAACCCTAATATAATTATGGTTAATATAGTTAATATATATAATGTAATAACTATATTAACTATAATATACTTAGGGTTAATATAGATAATATAGCTGGCGGCGGGGTAGGTAGATTAAATTAGGGGTTAATAATTTTAATATAGATGGCGGCGGTGTAAGGGGTTCACTTTAGGGGATAGATCAGTTAGATGGTGGCGGTTTTAGGGGCTCACAGTAGGGGGTTAGTTTATGTAGATGGAGACGGTTTAGGGGTTAAATACTTTATTATGGATTGCGGCGGGGGATAGCAGTTGACAGGGAGATAGACATTGCGCATGCGTTAGGTGTTAGGTTTATTTTAGCAGATCGCTGTTGACAGGGAGATAGACATTGCGCATGTGTTAGGTGTTAGGTTTATTTTCTAGCTAGTTTAGGGAGTTACGGGGCTCCAATAGTCAGCGTAAGGCTTCTTACGGCTGCTTTTTGTGGCGAGGTGAAAATGGAGTAAGATTTCTCCATTTTCGCCACGTAAGTCCTTACGCTGCATATTGGATACCAAACTGTGCTGGTTTGGTATACCTGCCTATGGCCCAAAAAAATACTGGCGACGGCAGAAATATATGGGCGTAACTTCTAGGTTACGCCGTATATAGGATACCAAACCAGCGCAAATATTGGCTTCGCCGGCTTTTGCGGGCGACGATTTTTATCGGATCGACCCCCAGATGTCTATAGGGATGTAAAATACATTATTGGAGTTGTGAGACCTCACACTTTTATATGAGGGTTTAACAGAAACCCCAAAATAGAAACAATGCTGTGAGTAATCAGTTGGAAGCAGGATAGGAATGGAACCTCATTTAAAAGAACAGGATTGCTGCTTTCAAATAAGATGCCTGCCTCAATGTTTACTTTATGTTTGTAGGGGCAACATAAGGAATACCCTAAACCCAGGATGTTGCTCTTAATGCCTATGATTCCATCATATGATCACAGTAGCCACAGCGATCAGGGCATGTGACCTCTCCTTTAAAGGAGACAGGTGGGAGGGTAATCCTTACAGTAGAATACTATAACACTTGCCAGCTAAATAATTAACCCCTTCATTGCAAGGAATTTCAGAAGTATAGTGTGCATCTGCAATCAGCTTCCATCTAATTACCAAAAAGCAATTCCAAAGCCATTCATGTCTTCTATTTCTGCACAAAGGGGATCCCATAGAAGCTTTTACATCCATTTGTGTTATAACTGCACAAGTGGTATATAAATAATTTCAGTGAGAAACAAAATAAATAATTAAGCTAAAAATATTTTTATATGATAGCATTTGGCTGCGTAACAGTGGCATGAAATATACCAAAATGGGCCTTGCTCAATACCTTGGGTTGTCAACTAAAATATGTTTTTTTCTGAGATTCCTGATAGTGAAGGGATTTAAGACTAGATAACTGTAAAAGTGTCCAGTTTGCAATATTTATGGCAATATTTTGCTACCTAAAGTGGTATAATCAATCACCTCTTTCAAGTGAAAGGCTTGGGCATTTTTAGTATGTGTGTATATGTGTGGGTGTGCATATTTATTTGTGTGCACATTGTATATGTGTCTGTTCTTCTGGGGATAGGAAAAACATTCTGTTTCCAGCCTAAAAGTACCCTTGCTTACCCCGGGCTATGTTCCCTTATTTAACTTTCTAGCTATTTATATTATAGAGCTGTACTTACGATTTTCAAGGTTACTAACTCCTTTTACTTCCCTATGCTATGCATCTAAAGTTTGCATTGCATCGTTATAAGGCTTTAAGAACACTGGGGATGCAGCTGAATAATTGATCTAAATAATGGTGGTTTGCAGTTTGTCAATATAGCATCTTCAAATATATAGCACACACAGGTCAACCTCATAATTTCAAAGAGATCAGCACTGATGGAAAAGTAAAACAGAAATTACTTTCTAAATTATTGAGGACAAAGACAGGAGATGAAAGTGCTTAGTAGTTTCCAGAATCTGAGTAATGTATTGTGATCAATAATGCTGCATATGCTCTTGTTAACGATGAAGTGAAATTTATGGCTGCATTATTAAAGAGAGCTGAATTTGCAGGCTTTATCACTAATTCAAAGGTAATACAGATATTTCAAAATAAAATGCAAATAGAGATTTCTAAATTAGAGGCGGGGTTTAAGAATTATTTTTGAAAGGAAGAGCAATATACATCAGCTTGCACTTGTTTGTAAAGAGCAGCAAATAAATGGATTCAATTAAATTTTAATTAATGCATTAGTAGGCATTTTCTCACAAGACATTTTTCTGTAAGTCTTTTATTTGTGTCTTGCAATAAAGAGCAAATGCAAGTGTTGGAACGCACAATCTGTCTATCTATCTATCTATCTATCTATATATCTATCTATCTATTTATCTATCTATCTATCTATCTATCTGCCTGTATTTCTGTCTGTCTGTATATCCCTACCTATCTATCTTCACTTTCTATCTACCCTTTTCTCCTCTTAAATGTACCTTATTATCTTTGTATTGTTACCTATTATTGATATCCTTTACTTGTAATCAAACAGCAAATATTTTACACTTGTGGTTACTAACAGTGACATAACATAGCAAGAACCTATTTCTATTCATAACTGATTGCATGTGATCAAACTTAAACTGCATACAACTGTGGCATCAGATGACAGCCCCTGAGTACTAGTGAAATATATTGCTTTCTTTGAGAGGTGCAATATCCTATGCCTGTCTCTATTATGTGAAGTTAGATACCATGGGTGCCATGTACTAAATGGCGGGCGGACAGCTTCTTAACTCGCAAAGCTGTCCGCCCGCCTTCGCTCCACACGGGCAGCGGATCTGTTGATCCGATTGACCATATGTATCATTACACACTCATCGGGGTGTGTGTTATGCCCGCCCCTTCAATCGCGCAACTGAAGGGGCTGTCAATCACCGAGAGCGAGCTTGCTCTCTGTGGTTTTAAAGCAGGCTGACATTCAAATTCCAGCAGTCAGTACGCTGGAGGTCTCACCCAGAGGACCTGTGGAATCCAGATAGGCGTCTAGAAAGTAGCACCCACGTTTTTTAGGGCCAATGGCCGGACCAGGTGAGCTGCAAGCTGATAGGTGTTCTCCTGCTGCACTCACGCCACCGAGACTTTTCTCCAAAACTGACAGTGTCAGTGTATGAAAGGTTCCGTGGTAAAAGTCCTGTTTCAAAAACAAGTGGATCTTGGAAAGAAGCAAAAATACCGGGTTGTGGTATAAAACAAACAGTATTTATTTTGCAACGCGTTTCTCAGTCTATTCCAGACCGTTTCATCAGGTATAATCATAGTTAACAATAGAGATCTATTTAAACCCACAGTGACCCGGAATTGAAACAAAAGGTCAACTCTATTAACAATGTTGCAATTGCAAAAACATTTAACTTTTGATACATTGTATAAATTGGTTTCAACAATTGTGACCACACAGATAACACTTAAATAAAAAGTATATAAAAAAATCCTATTCGCAATTACCAAATATATCTGGAAAAAAAAAAAAAATATCATAGTAAACTGAACATATATTAACATGTGTGTATATGTATATCTCATCTCCTTGTTGGATTCGAACCCAGGACCTAATGTGTGCTAGGCAATGGATAAATCAAAAGGCTACCTTTATGTCTTGTTTAAATTTCTTGCAAAAAGGATTAGTATTGATACAATATATATATATTGATCTACATGTCTCACAATGTCTAGAAGATAATCTTATTTGGTATTTTTAATAAATGACTTTAATTTTTAAAACCAAACTAAAAGGAATTTTCTTATAAATATAAAACTAAAAAAGAAATGTTCGTGACAAATGCTTACTATAAATAAGTGACATATAAAAATTATATGTGTATATATATATTTAATGACTCCACTGGACTCGAACTCCCGACCTTCTGTATGTTAAGCGAGCATGAAATTGATAAGGCTATTTTGAAGGCATATTTTTATGTTATATATTGGAGCAGAAATATGTTAGGAATTATGTTATTAATAATATGTATATATATATTTGGGACTCCACTGGACTCGAACTTGGGACCTTCTGTATGTTAGGTGAACATGAAATTGGTAAGGCTATTTTGAAAGTTTATGTTATATATTGGGGCAAAAATATATTAGGAATTATGTTATTAATTGTTTCCAATCATATACAACAACCAAATAGACTAAAAAGTGTATCCAGAATGTATATAAACAATTGTAGGTGTATGTGTTGATGAATAATCAAACATTCAAAAAGATGAAATGTTCAAAATGGTGTATCATAAAAAATAATATAAATCAGGTATGTAAAATATAATATAATATGAAACTATATAGGTGCTTGGACTATTAGGTTTAGAACCGGATAGACACAACTATGTGGACATGCTCGTCATGGGCATATACACATAAATATAAGTGTATGGAAATATAACATATTCTATATGTGTCTAAATTGCATTAATGCAATATATTATTGAAGACTGACAAAGAAGAGAAAAAGAAATAAGAGAGATATAATGTAGTGGTATCGACGTATGGTAGTGTTTGTTAATGTATATCAAAAAATATAAGAAAATATGATGTACTAGACCCTAAAAGCTAAATCTCATGTTAGATACAAATGTAACCTGTATAAAAGTAATACTATATGTGAAGGCTGCCAAATCTACATTGGCATTTAAGCCAAATGGATACAAGGTTTTGAGTTTATGTAACCAATATGTTTCTAATTGCCTGAGTTTAATCAGACGATCATAATCTGTGGAAGGTGGTACATGATCAATAGGGATAATTTTATAGATATCTGAACTCCCGTCGTGTATCGTTTCACAATGGTTGGGGACACTATGGTTGGTTTTAGTTTTTTTACAATTTTTACAATTTTGATGATGTTCACCCCAACGGGTATGGAGATTTCTAATAGTGCGCCCTACATACTGGACGCCATAAATACAATTAAGGAGATACACTATATATTTAGATTCGCAATTGAGATGATGTGTGATTTGATAAGTTAAACCAGTAATATTGGATTTAAAAGATTTTTGTGAAATTGTAAATTTGCACATGTTGCAACCTCTTTTGCCACGTTTAAATGATCCATGGGAAGCTAAAAAGTTTAAAGTTTTGGTTTGTTTATTGGACCGAAATTGGCAATGTTTTACTCTTTTACTGGGGGCTAATTGATTCTTTAAAGTGGGAGCTCGTCTAAATACAATTTTGGGTTTTTCACCGACTATATCTTTAAGGAAAGGATCCTTTTGGATAATGTTCCGATGTTTATGTAGTATGTTTCGAATTTTGTAGTGGTTGTTATTGTATTGTGTAATGAAAAGTGGTTCACAAACAACGTTGTTTGTGGATTTCTTTTTGGTTTGATTGTTGGTGCTATTTTGGACTTTTTTCAAAGATTAATTCTCTATCTAGATTGCGTGCTTTTTTAAGACATTGATTTAGTAGAACTATAGGATAACCTTTGTCTACAAAGCGTTGGTAAAGAACCTTGCTTTGAATGTCAAAAGATTCTAAATTGGAGCAATTCCTGCGTATTCTCTTAAATTGGCTGTATGGGATGTTTCTTTTCCACCCTATATGGTGTTTACTAGAGAAGTCTAGATAGCTGTTGCTATCGACTTTTTTGAAAAATGTTTGAGAAATGATGTTACCTTGATTATCCCAACTTAGTAATAGATCCAAGAATTCTATTGAAGATTTTTGTATATTAGCTGTGAAGGTTAAACCCATCTGATTCTGATTTAAGTGTTCTATTAGTGTGTTAGCTAGCTCATGGTTCCCTCTCAAAATAAAAATCAGGTCATCTATATAGCGGCCATAGTATACCAGGTTCGCCCAAAAGCTTGAGGAATAAATATATCGGTCTTCAAAGATTCCCATAAACAAATTTGCAAAGCTCGGGCGAACCTGGTACCCATGGCCGTCCCCTTGACCTGTAGAAAAATCTATCTTGAAAAATAAAATAATTGTGCTTGAGGATGTATTCTATTGCTTCCAATATAAATTCTTTTTGGATGTCTGGCATATATAGGTCCTTTTCCAAAAAGATGGAAACTGCATTAATACCCATGTTATGGCAAATGTTAGAATAAAGGGAGCCAACATCACAAGTGATCCAAATTAGATCATCGTTAGTAGAAATGTTTTTAAGTTGATATAATAAATGTGTGCTATATCTGATATAGGAGGGTAAAGTAACAACATATTTTTGTAAAAATTGATCTAAATAAAAAGATAAATTGAATGTGAGGTTACCAATGCCTGCTATAATGGGGCGTCCAGGTGGATTAACTTGATCTTTGTGGATTTTGGGCAGGTGGTAATAGTGGGCCACACTAGGATTTGTGACTTTGAGAAATTCTTTCTCTTCTTTATTTAGAATACCTGTGGATATGCCCTTTTGTATTAGTGTACTGTACTCTTTTAGGAAAATGCTTGTTGGATTGAAAGAGATTTCCCTATAGTATTCAGTGTCTGTTAAAATTCTATTGGCCTCTTTGAGATAATCGCCTAGATCTTGTAGGACAATACCACCACCCTTATCTGCATCCTTGATTATCAGATTTTTATTGTTGGCTAGCATACGTAAAGCAGTTTGTTCGCTTTTGTGTAAATGGTACTGTTTTTTTTTATCTTTTGAAAGTTTTTCAAGATCCTCAATGACTGATCTTTGATATAATTCTATATAGTGGTTTGTTGAAAAAGATGGTGTAAATTGGGATTTTACCTTAATATCTGTATGAATATAATCATCAAATAAATGGGTAGTTAAGCTGTCTGTTTCTGCAAATATGACCTTCATATTCTTATTAGGGGTCATATTATTGACTAGTATAGATTGTGAGGATTGGGTGGGCAGTATGAAAGGCCTTTGTGGAGTACTCTTTTCTCATTGGTGGTTAGAATGTGCGATGATAAATTGAATATACCTTGTTCTAATTTGGATAATTTTTCTTTTTTGGCTGATAAACCCCTTCCTCTAGACCCTCTTGGTCTGAAGTGTACGGTCTTTTTCATTGTTTTTCTACACTTAGGTTGCTGTTTGGAAAGGGATGTCTGTTGTGATTTTGGCCATTCTCTAAAAAAGAAGAGGAATGTTCATATGAGGTGCCTGGTGTGTTTTCTTCATCTGGCAAAGATGCTAAAATATTGAATCTATTTGTTAGTTCTAATGGACTGTTTGATTTGAGTATATGCCCATGGGGTCTCTCCAGAAGTGTTCTATTAGGTTGTTGTGTATGATAATTTGTTGTAACCTGATTGTGAGAAGTAGGATGATTGGAATGAGGCCTGAAGCCATGCTGGGGTGAAAAATGTTGTTGATATGTGTTAGAATGGTTATCACGAAATTGACTCTGATATGTCCCTTGTGGATATTGTTGGGAATGTCTATTTGTGTTGGAGTAATGAGTTCTAGGTCCATAGTTATTACGGGGGTTTGGGGAATTGAATCTGTAATTCTCATTGTAGTGCGGTCTATAATTAGCATTGTAATTGTTATGTGTATTCCTGTAGGTCCTGTTTTGTTCTCTTCTATAGTTTCTATTCTGAACAGTCGTCCAATTTTCACCCTCTGTTTTGTGTGATGTATAGAAGTTTTTTTGTCCCTTGTTTTCTTCATTTAGATTATTAGAAAGTGTGAGTTTTTCTTTTTCAACTCTGTTGAAAGTGTAAACTTGGTTATTATTATAATCTATTTGGTACCTCTGTAATTTTTTGCTTTTACTCTGGACGATGTCATCTTGATATTTATCAGTGCGGTCAGTAATTTCTTTAAGAATGTTTTGATATTCAGGGTTATTAACATGTGATAATAGATCTTTTTGTATCTTTTCAATATTTTGACTGCATTCATCAGTTAATTTTTGTCTATGTTCGATCAAAATTTTGATTAAACTAAAAGAACAATCATCCAAGGCTTTATACCAACTGTCTAATAAATCTTTGTCTTCCTTAAAAGAACGATGTTTCAAAATTCGTAAACCCCTAGGGATTTGTTTGATTTCTATATATTTTTCTAGAGTTTTTAAATCCCACCAATGGCGGTGTTCTTTCATAAGTTCCTCGTCTAACAGATGGAACAAATCTTTCATAGATTTCAAAATACTGGGGTCAGAGTAAGTTTCTAGAGTGACAGTGTTACCTTGCAAAATATAATTAGACCGTTTTTTGTTTCTGTCATCCCTAGATTGCATATTGGGATTGAAAGGTAATTGCTAGGTGTGTTAAATCAATGGGTTAATAAAAAAACTATGAGTTGATGAAAAAAACTAAATTGCTAAATCCTAAAAATAGATGCTATATAGGTAATCACAATATATAGAAACTGAAATGGGTATCAATAAAATATATGCACCTAGTAAAAAATGTTATTAAAATATTAAAATATTAAAATAAGCAAGCAATCCTCTGATATCACCAAAATCTAAATAATATAAAAAGAAATTCCTGAGGAGGAAAAACCTAAGAGGATGCGCTTGGAACACAGGTTATCAAAGTAGGACCTAACACTTTATGATTGGGTTTGTACCCGTATGCATAAATAAATATAAACAGCACAGTGTTTGGTATGTGTGAAAAATTAATAATAATGAGGAAAAAAAAAAAAAAAATTGTGAGTAAAACAGGTGTATAATATTAGTGATACATTGAAATAATCAGATATAAAAGATAAACAATGATATTTGTGGCGATGAGTAAAATATATAAAAAGTATACAAAAAAAAGTATACAAAAAATGCTGTGATGTAAAATATAAGTGTCCAATCCTAATATGTGAACGGTGATGTGTTCTGGTGTTTGGCATGCTCCTCTTGTATCCCGCGGTGCTATGGGTCAGGTTTTCCTCATTATTATTAATTTTTCACACATACCAAACACTGTGCTGTTTATATTTATTTATGCATACGAGTACAAACCCAATCAAGTGTTAGGTCCTACTTTGATAACCTGTGTTCCAAGCACATCCTCTTAGGTTTTTCCTCCTCAGGAATTTATTTTTATATTATTTAGATTTTGGTGATATCAGAGGATTGCTTGCTTATTTTAATATTTTAATAAAAATTTTTACTAGGTGCATATATTTCAGAATAGAAACTATAGAAGAGAACAAAACAGGACCTACAGGAATACACATAACAATTACAATGCTAATTATAGACCGCACTACAATGAGAATTACAGATTCAATTCCCCAAACCCCCGTAATAACTATGGACCTAGAACTCATTACTCCAACACAAATAGACATTCCCAACAATATCCACAAGGGACATATCAGAGTCAATTTCGTGATAACCATTCTAACACATATCAACAACATTTTTCACCCCAGCATGGCTTCAGGCCTCATTCCAATCATCCTACTTCTCACAATCAGGTTACAACAAATTATCATACACAACAACCTAATAGAACACTTCTGGAGAGACCCCATGGGCATATACTCAAACCAAACCGTCCATTAGAACACACAAATAGATTCAATATTTTAGCATCTTTGCCAGATGAAGAAAACACACCAGGCACCTCATATGAAAATTCCTCTTCTTTTTTAGAGAATGGCCAAAATCACAACAGACATCCCTTTCCAAACAGCAACCTAAGTGTAGAAAAACAACGAAAAAGACCGTACACTTCAGACCAAATATTCAATTTATTATCGCACATTTTAACCACCAATGAGAAAAGAGTACTCCACAAAGGCCTTTCATACTGCCCACCCAATCCTCACAATTTATATCATCTATTTGTGGATGTTAATAAATTTACAAGGAAACTATCCTTGCAGAAATTCTTTGCACAAAAGAAACTAAAACAACAAAAATATATACAACCTGAAAATACACAGACTATGCTAGTCAATAATATGACCCCTAATAAGAATATGAAGGTCATATTTGCAGAAACAGAAAGCTTAACTACCCGTTTATTTGATGATTATATTCATTTAAGGACACAGCTTTCAGTTTGCTCAATTGTTTTATGACGGAAAAATTCCGTCATATGTCCTTAAGAGGTTAAGTAAAATCCCAATTTACACCATCTTTTTCAAAAAACCACTATATAGAATTATATCAAAGATCAGTCATTGAGGATCTTGAAAAACTTTCAAAAGATCACAAAAAACAGTACCATTTACACAAAAGCGAACAAACAGCTTTACGTATGCTAGCCAACAATAAAAATCTGATAATGTAATCATCCATTCATATGAATCTTATCTTTAACTAAATATGGTAGTGTTTCACAAGGGGAACCAGCGCTTGTACAAAAAGGTTACCCCTGTGAAGTTATTATATGCCCATTTGTGATTATACATGAGATGTAGAATCATCTAAATTCACAGAGTGGCAATGAGGTTGGTTAACACTAGCAACATAAACATATACTTATGTATTATATGTGTACACACAGAGTTGTAGAGAAAGCATGCTTATGGAGTTGATATAAATGCAGCTGAATAGCGTACAGCTATCAAAAGCCTTTTAGATAAGTAATGGATATGCAGTTCAGAGGCGGTATAACAAATAATACAAGCGGAGATAGAGATATGGTTAATTCAAACCTTAGTCCGTTTTGTATCCGGCGTCTGTAAGCAGGAGGACTGGAGCCACAGAGACACAGGAAGAAGCGGCGGGCAATAGCTGATGACGTATCCGCTCTAGGCAACTGCGGTCTCAGCTGTCAGCAAGGAAATAGATCACTGACACGGAGCTTTGATTTCCCTGCTAGCGAGCAGGAACGGAGGATTCCGGTAGAGGAATATTTCAACAAGGGTTGTCACAGGTAAGTGGAAGGTACTTACTGAGGCAAGCGTATGAGAGGTTCAGAGAACTGAAGAAATCTCAATCAACCAGCAATGTAGCTAGGGAGGAGTTAGAATATATAGCTGGTTGATTGAGAGGGTTGGTCTGTGTAGTTTTAACCCTTACAGAGCCCCCCACATAAGGAACCACAGCGAGGTTCAAGGCCTGGGTCGATCAGGGCAACGCCTGTGGAACAAAGATACCAGTCGAGGTGCCGACAGGTTAGAAGCAGGTTCCCACGTATCATCTTGATGGTCAAATCCTTTCCAATGAACCAAATAGAACAAAACACCTCTCCTGTAACGAGAGTCCAAAATACTGTGTACCTCGTACTGTTCATCTGGATCAGGAACAACAGAACCAGTAATGGGTGAAGTACAGAGTTTGACCAAAGAGATGTGAAACGTCGGGTGTATCCTAAAAGCGGAGGGCAGCTGTAGGGTAACAGTGACCGGATTCGGGATCCTCAGAATCCGATAAGGACCAACATAGAGCTTGCCTAGTTTCCTACATGGGTAGGGAATCTTGAGGTTTTTTGTGGAAAGCCAGACGTACTGCCCGACAGCATATGGAGCAATAGGACGATGGCGAAGGTTATAGAACCTTCGTTGTGAGGCCTGAGCATGCAGTATATTATCCCGAACTGTAGAGAAGGCAGCTGAGATGTCGTTCATACGATCGTTAACCTGAGGACATGGTGTCTCGACTCTGGGTAGGAGAGTAAACGGTGGGTGGAGGCCATAATTCACAAAAAATGGACTATAACCAGTGGTAGAACTCTTGGAGTTGTTATATGCAAACTCAGCCAAGGGTTGAAATGTAGCCCATGAATCCTGTTGATGGGAGCAGTAGCAACGCAGGTATTGCTCCAGCCACTGATTTACCCTCTCAGTTTGCCTGTTTGTCTGGGGGTGGTATGAGGTGCTGAGTTTCTGTTCGATATGAAGAGCTTTACAAAGACTCCGCCAGAATCTGGATGTGAACTGAGATCCGCGGTCACTAAGGAACACCTTGGGAACACCATGTAATCGGATAACATTCTGGAGGATCAGATCAGAGGTTTGTTTCGAGGTAGGTAAAGATGCAGAAGGAATAAAATGAGCCATCTTTGAAAAGAGGTCCACGACTACAAGAATAGTCGTAAAACCATTTGACAGTGGAAGATCCACTATAAAATCCATTGAGATAACCTCCCATGGAGTATGGGGAGCAGGGAATGGAAGGCCACCAGTAAGAACGTTTAAGGAGTTCTAAAGTCTTTTCCCTGCCCATGTGTCCTGCGAGGGGTGAGTCATGTACAGTATTGAGAATGGTAGATCTGAATGATGGAGGTATATATAATTTGTCATCCCTGTAGAACAGACCATCTGATTTCCTGATGATATCTGGAAGAGGTTTAGAGGTATCAGTCCGTATCGCTTTTCTAAATTCTGAACTGAATTCTGTGAGCAGACCCAAAAAACAGTGTTTAGGAATTATGGTGGTTGGTAAGTTTTCTGGGACTGTTTTTTGTCCTTGTCTGGAAAGGGCATCGGCTTTACCGTTTTTCGTACCGGGTCTGTAGGTGATGACAAACTGAAAACGTGAGAAATATAAGCTCCAACGGAGTTGCCTAGAAGATAGAGTGCGGTTAGATTGTAAATATTGGAGATTTTTGTGGTCTGTGTATATGACTGTGAGATGCGTAGAGCCCTCAAGCAAATGTCGCCAGTGGTCAAAAGAACTCTTGATTGCAAGCAATTCCTTCTCCCCGACCGGGTAATTCAATTCTGCTGGCTGCATGAGTCTTGAGAAGTATGCCACGGGATGTAGGGGGTCTTTAAAGGATTTCCTCTGTGAAAGTATCCCAGCAATGGCAAAATCAGAAGCATCCACCTCTAATATGAACTGTTTGTCCATATCGGGATATTGTAAGATGGGAGCAGTGGTAAATTTAATTTTCAGGAGATCAAACACGTTTTGAGCTTCAGTTGTCCATTTAAAGGTTTGATTCAGTTTGGTAAGATCAGTTAAGGGTTTAGTGATAGCTGCAAACCCAGGAATGAATTTCCTGTAGAAATTAGAAAAACCTAAGAAGCGCTGTACTTCTTTCTTATTGTGAGGCTCAGGCCAATTCTGGATGGCTTGTACTTTGTCATTTTGCATCTTAATGCCTAGAGGGGATATTACATATCCTAAAAATGCTATCTCAGTGGACTCAAAAATAAATTTTTCGAGTTTGGCATATAGGTTATTTTTTCTTAACCTGGTAAGGACCTCCTTTACATGTTGTCTATGTTGTTCAAGGTTTTGAGAATAAATTAAGATGTCGTCAAGATAAACGACAATGAAAACATCCAAGATATCCCTGAAAAGGTCATTAATAAGACACTGGGATGTAGCTGGAGCATTGCAGAGTCCGAATGTCATCACTGTATATTCAAACAGACCGTATCTGGTCCGGAATGCAGTGAGCCATTCGTCTCCAGCCCTCATTCGTATTAGATTGTAGGCGCCCCGGAGATCCAATTTTGTGAATACGGTAGCGCCCCTCAATCTTTCTATTAATTCAGGGATGAGGGGGAGAGGATACCTGTTCTTACGTGTACGCTTGTTAAGCTCCCTATAGTCTATAATGGGCCTTAAAGACCCATCTTTGTTAGTCACAAAAAATATGCCAGCCCCTGCGGGTGACGTACTGGGTCTAATAAACCCTTTCCTAAGATTCTCATCTATATATGCCTTGAGATGTTCCAATTCAGGCTTGGAAAGAGGGTATATGTGACCAAAAGGGATTGAAACCCCTGGGAGTAAATCAATCGGGCAATCGTAGGCCCTATGAGGCGGTAGAGATTCTGCATCTTTTTTATTAAAAACATCAGAAAACTCAGAGTAGTGTGGGGGTAAATTGGAATCACTCATTTGTAAGAGTGTGAGGTTGTCATTATTCTGGCCCTTAAGATGACAAGTAGGGAAAGTAAGGCTACGATCCACCCAGTTTATATGTGGTTTATGTGATGCAAGCCAGTCTATACCAAGTATAATATTAAACATAGGTGAAGAAATTACATCGAAAGAGAGCGAGTCAGTTGAATGTGTATTGAATATTACCTGGAGGGGAATGGTTTGATGTGTGACTGGTCCAGACGACAATAAAGAACCATCAATGACCTTTACTGAGACCGGATTATGCTTAGACAAAACTGGAATTTTATTTTTATTCACAAAACCAAGGTCAACAAAATTCCTACAAGATCCAGTATCCACTATGGCTTCAGTAGTGATCCTGGAGTGGTCCCACTGTAAGATAAGAGGGATGGTTATGTAAGTAGTGTTAATAGTTTTAGTAAGTAGGCTTACTGAGGAGTGTAAACACCTACCCTTCTTAGTCTTCAGTAAGACTGGGCAGTCTTTAACTTCATGTGAAGGAGAGGCACAGTACATGCAAAGGCACATTTGTTTTCTCCTGGATCTCTCCTGGTGAGTCAAAGGTCCCTTTAAGACTCCTATATCCATGGGTTGTGGATGTTCTTTAGTAGAGTATGATGGGGTTGCAACATAAGCTTTTGATGTACTAGCCCGCTCCAATCTCCTTTCCCTTAGACGTCTGTCTATATTGATGGTAAGGGTAAAAAAGTCCTCTAGAGTATCAGGAATTCCTGTGCGTGATAATTCGTCTTTGATTTCATCCGTTAAGCCCAATCTAAACTGAGTCTTTAGAGAGACTTCATTCCATTCTGAGTCTCTAGCGAATATTTTAAATTGGGTAATGTAGGTCTCCACAGGATTTTTCCTCTGTTTTAGAGATCTTAATGCATTTTCTGCAGACATCTGCCTGAATGGATCATCATATAAGGCAGACATCTGAGTGAAAAAAGCAGTAAGAGATCCTAGAATCCTCTCGCTTATAAAATGTATCTGCCCAGGCCCTAGGTTCCCCTCTAAGATAGGAAATTACTGTAAGTACTCTAGATCTCTCTGATGGATAGGTCCTGGGTTTCATCTCAAATAAGAGCATACAGGAGTTTTTAAATTCCCTAAACTGGGTACGGTCTCCTGAGAATTTCTCTGGAGGGGAAACCAAAGGCTCAGGGTGTATTTCTGAGGAGGGAGGTTTAGGGGCTAGAACTTCCCTTAAACAAGCTTTTAAAGCTTGATTTTCAATCTGCAGTTCATGGAATGAATTAGATAAAACATCCATTCTGTCTGTTAATGCTTGTATCCTGTTACAAACAGCTTCTTGATCCATAGTAACCACTTAACTAGGAAAGCAAAAAATAAGAACAATCTTATGTAAGCAACACAAGGTCTTATTTACATTTTTGGCTGGTTGATTATGTAATGATCCATTCATATGAATCTTATCTTTAACTAAATATGGTAGTGTTTCACAAGGGGAACCAGCGCTTGTACAAAAAGGTTACCCCTGTGAAGTTATTATATGCCCATTTGTGATTATACATGAGATGTAGAATCATCTAAATTCACAGAGTGGCAATGAGGTTGGTTAACACTAGCAACATAAACATATACTTATGTATTATATGTGTACACACAGAGTTGTAGAGAAAGCATGCTTATGGAGTTGATATAAATGCAGCTGAATAGCGTACAGCTATCAAAAGCCTTTTAGATAAGTAATGGATATGCAGTTCAGAGGCGGTATAACAAATAATACAAGCGGAGATAGAGATATGGTTAATTCAAACCTTAGTCTGTTTTGTATCCGGCGTCTGTAAGCAGGAGGACTGGAGCCACAGAGACACAGGAAGAAGCGGCGGGCAATAGCTGATGACATATCCGCTCTAGGCAACTGCGGTCTCAGCTGTCAGCAAGGAAATAGATTACTGACACGGAGCTTTGATTTCCCTGCTAGCGAGCAGGAACGGAGGATTCCGGTAGAGGAATATTTCAACAAGGGTTGTCACAGGTAAGTGGAAGGTACTTACTGAGGCAAGCGTATGAGAGGTTCAGAGAACTGAAGAAATCTCAATCAACCAGCAATGTAGCTAGGGAGGAGTTAGAATATATAGCTGGTTGATTGAGGGGGTTGGTCTGTGTAGTTTTAACCCTTACAGATAATTAAGGAAGCAGATAAGGGCGGTGGTATTGTCCTACAAGATCTAGGCGATTATCTCAAAGAGGCCAATAGAATTTTAACAGACACTGAATACTATAGGGAAATCTCTTTCAATCCAACAAGCATTTTCCTAAAAGGGTACAGTACACTAATACAAAAGGGCATATCCACAGGTATTCTAAATAAAGAAGAGAAAGAATTTCTCAAAGTCACAAATTCTATTGTGGCACTCTATTACCACCTGCCCAAAATCCACACTGATCAAGTTAATCCACCTGGACGCCCCATTATAGCAGGCATTGGTAACCTCACATACAATTTATCTTTTTATTTAGATCATTTTTTACAAAAATATGTTGTTACTTTACCCTCCTATATCAGAGATAGCACACATTTATTATATCAACTTAAAAACATTTCTACTAACGATGATCTAATTTGGATCACTTGTGATGTTGGCTCCCTTTATTCTAACATTTGCCATAACATGGGTATTAATGCAGTTTCCATCTTTTGGAAAAGGACCTATATATGCCAGACATCCAAAAAGAATTTATATTGGAAGGAATAGAATACATCCTCAAGCACAATTATTTTATTTTTCAAGATAGATTTTTTCTACCGGTCAAGGGGACGGCCATGGGTACCAGGTTTGCCCCGAGCTTTGCAAATTTGTTTATGGGAATCTTTGAAGACCGATATATTTATTCCTCAAGCTTTTGGGCGAACCTGGTATACTATGGCCGCTATATAGATGACCTGATTTTTATTTTGAGAGGGAACCACGAGCTAGCTAACACACTAATAGAACACTTAAATCAGAATCAGATGGGTTTAACCTTCACAGCTAATATACAAAAATCTTCAATAGAATTCTTGGATCTATTACTAAGTTGGGATAATCAAGGTAACATCATTTCTCAAACCTTTTTCAAAAAAGTCGATAGCAACAGCTATCTAGACTTCTCTAGTAATCACCATATAGGGTGGAAAAGAAACATCCCATACAGCCAATTTAAGAGAATATGCAGGAATTGCTCCAATTTAGAATCTTTTGACATTCAAAGCAAGGTTCTTTACCAACGCTTCGTAGACAAAGTTTATCCTATAGTTCTACTAAATCAATGTCTTAAAAAATCACTCAATCTAGATAGAGAATTAATCTTTGAAAAAGTCCAAAATAGCACGAACAATCAAACCAAAAAGAAATCCACAAACAACGTTGTTTGTGAACCACTTTTCATTACACAATACAATAACAACCACTACAAAATTCGAAACATACTACATAAACATTGGAACATTATCCAAAAGGATCCTTTCCTTAAAGATATAGTCGGTGAAAAACCCAAAATTGTATATAGACGAGCTCCCACTTGAAGGAATCAATTAGCCCCCAGTAAAAGAGTAAAACATTGCCAATTTTGGTCCAATAAACAAACCAAAACTTTAAACTTTTTAGCTTCCCATGGATCATTTAAATGTGGCAAAAGAGGTTGCAACATGTGCAAATTTACAATTTCACAAAAATCTTTTAAATCCAATATTACTGGTTTAACTTATCAAATCACACATCATCTCAATTGCGAATCTAAATATATAGTGTATCTCCTTAATTGTATTTGTGGCGTCCAGTATGTAGGGCGCACTATTAGAAATCTCCGTACCCGTTGGGGTGAACATCATCGAAATTGTAAAAATTGTAAAAAAAAACTAAAACCAACCATAGTGTCCCCAACCATTGTGAAACGATACACGACGGGAGTTCAGATATCTATAAAATTATCCCTATTGATCATGTACCACCTTCCACAGATTATGATCGTCTGATTAAACTCAGGCAATTAGAAACATATTGGATACATAAACTCAAAACCTTGTATCCATTAGGCTTAAATGCCAATGTAGATTTGGCAGCCTTCACATAAATTATTACTTTTATACAGGTTACATTTGTATCTAACATGAGATTTAGCTTTTAGGGTCTAGTACATCATATTTTCTTATATTTTTTTATATACATTAACAAACACTACCATACGTCGATACCACTACATTATATCTCTCTTATTTCTTTTTCTCTTCTTTGTCAGTCTTCAATAATATATTGCATTAATGCAATTTAGACACATATAGAATATGTTATATTTCCATACACTTATACACTTATATTTATGTGTATATGCCCATGACGAGCATGTCCACATAGTTGTGTCTATCCGGTTCTAAACCTAATAGTCCAAGCACCTATATAGTTTCATATTATATTATATTTTACATACCTGATTTATATTATTTTTTATGATACACCATTTTGCACATTTCATCTTTTTGAATGTTTGATTATTCATCAACACATACACCTACAATTGTTTATATACATTATGGATACACTTTTTAGTCTATTTGTTTGTTGTATATGATTGGAAACAATTAATAACATAATTCCTAATATATTTTTGCCCCAATATATAACATAAACTTTCAAGATAGCCTTACCAATTTCATGTTTGCCTAACATACAGAAGGTCCCAAGTTCGAGTCCAGTGGAGTCCCAAATATATATATACATATTATTAATAACATAATTCCTAACATATTTCTGCTCCAATATATAACATAAAAATAGGCCTTCAAAATAGCCTTATCAATTTCATGCTCGCTAAACATACAGAAGGTTCCAAGTTTGAGTCCAGTGGAGCCATTAAATATATATATGCACATATATTTTTATAATTTTTATATGTCACTTATTTATAGTAAGCATTTGTCACAAACATTTCTTTTTTAGTTTTATATTTATAAGAAAATTCCTTTTAGTTTGGTTTTAAAAATTAGAGTCATTTATTAAAAAGACCAAATAAGATTATCTTCTAGACATTGTGAGACATGTAGATCAATTTATATATTTTGTATCAATACTAATCCTTTTTGCAAGAAATTTAAACAAGACATAAAGGTAGCCTTTTGATTTATCCATTGCCTAGCACACATTAGGTCCTGGGTTCGAATCCAACCAGGAGATGAGATATACATATACACACATGTTAATATATGTTCAGTTTACTATGATATATTTATTTTTTTCAAGATATATTTGGTAACTGCGAATAGGATTTTTTTTATATACTTTTTATTTAAGTGTTATCTGTGTGGTCACAATTGTTGAAACCAATTTATACAATGCATCAAAAGTTAAATGTTTTTGCAATTGCAACATTGTTAATAGAGTTGACCTTTTGTTTCAATTCCGGGTCACTGTGGGTTTAAATAGATCTCTTTTGTTATCTATGATTATGCCTGATGAAACGGTCTGGAATAGACTGAGAAACGCGTTGCAAAATAAATACTGTTTGTTTTATACCACGACCCAGTATTTTTGCTTCTTTCCACGATCCACTTGTTTTTGAAACAGGACTTTTACCACGGAACCTTTCATACACTGACACTGTCAGTTTTAGAGAAAAGTCTCGGTGGCGTGAGTGCAGCAGGAGAACACCTATCAGCTTGCAGCTCACCTGGTCTGGCCATTGGCCCTAAAAAACGTGGGTGCTACTTTCTAGACGCCTATCTGGATTCCACAGGTCCTCTGGGTGAGACCTCCAGTGTACTGACTGCTGGAATTTGAATGTCAGCCTGCTTTATCGCACCTTATTCATTTAAGGTGCCACTTTCCTTGTGAGTAGTTTTTTGCACATCACTTTTATATTTGTTGTTTTAACGATTCACACTATGTTGGCGCCCCTTGTTTATCTTCCATTCTAGACACCCTGACCCATAGCACCGCGGGACACAAGAGGAGCACGCCAAACACCTGAACACATCACCGTTCACATATTAGGATTGGACAGTTATTTTTTACATCACAGCATTTTTTGTGACATTGATAAGTACTTTTTATATATTTTACTCATTGCCACAAATATCATTGTTTATCTGTGATATCTGATTATTTCAATGTATCACTAATATTATACACAAATTGTCCAGAGCACCTGTTTTACTCACAATTTATTTTTTTTTCCTCATTATTATTAATTTTTTACACATACCAAACACTGTGCTGTTTATATTTATTTATGCATACGGTACAAACCCAATCATAAAGTGTTAGGTCCTACTTTGATAACCTGTGTTCTTAGCGCATCCTCTTAGGTTTTTCCTCCTCAGGAATTTCTTTTTATCTCTGTGGTTTTGCTTCGCCACCTAAGAGGTGGCGTAGGGTGTAGGAAGCAGCGGTCTAATGACAGCTTCTTCTTACATTGCGGGAAGCAGGCTTGCATATGCGAATCTGCCTCGCAAAGGCTCCGGAGCAGCTTTCGCTGCTTCGTACATGGAGCCCCATGTGTGTACTATCACCTATTTGCTAGTAACCACTTTAACCCTACTCAAGCCTCAAGGTATCCTGTAACCCAGTATAGAAAATAAAAAGTAAATGATCTCTAAATCAGGAATACATTTTTTAGCAAATAAGGAGGGGGTGCCATTAGGGTTAAATATTATAATAGCTTGATTCAGACCCTCCCTGGCAGATCATATCATTTTGCTGTAAGGAGCCATTGTCATGAAGTGACATATATATATATATATATATATATATATAGAGAGAGAGAGAGAGAGAGAGAGAGAGATACATCAATATATATATATATATATATATATATATATATATATAGTGTTGCCATGGGAACTTGAGTGTGATCAAATATTGATATGATTTTTCTTCTGTTCACTCACTCTGCATTATTTTAATTGATACAAATAAACTATTAACATTTCTATTTTTGAAAGTATTCTTATTTTACAGCATTTTTTACACACCTGCCAAATATATATATATATATATATATATATATATATATATATATATATATATATATATATTATATTATATTATATTATATTATATTATTATATATATATTATATATTATATATTATTATTATTATTATTTGAATAGCATTTTCTTCAGAGTGAAAAACAATGCTATTTAAACTATTTCTATTCTAAAAACAAAAATGAATTTCATAATATATATGTGGGTTTGTGGACCGGCAGAGAATATAAGAATATAATTAAGATGATGGAATAATGGTCTTGAAAAAGGTCTTTGTGTGAGACTGAAACGTTGAACAAACCAATTGAAGCTAATGAATAAGAAGATTTTTTGAATATTCAAGTCCTGTAAGTGCCATTTTTACTTTAATGTGTTCTCTATATAATCTGATCTAGTTGTTTGCATCAGGGCAAGTTAGACAGAACCAGTGAGTAGTACAGAAGGGAGCGCCAAAAAGACTAAAGTATAACCCTATTCTATTAACAATCTATATTAAAATCCAGTTCTATAGAAAAAATAGTAAAATCCACATTTATTATAATAAAAATAACAGGTAATAAGGTACCCTATAGTAGACCAAATATATTTTAAAAAAGTACATAAGATGGTTAAATAAAAGAACAAGTGTAATAATGTGGTGGTGTTCTCAAATATTTCTGATGAGAAATAACCAGTGTTGAAAATTATAATAATGTTTTAGATCGTGATTAGTCCTCTATAATTGTGTCTAAATATTAGTAAAAATCCAAGTGAATAGTGTCCAGGAGATCCAGGTTGGAGTCCTCAAAGAAGTGTAGAAAAAATGAAAAATAAAAATAAGAAAAAATAGGGAATAATAAAAATGGACAGTGAACCAAAGAAGTGTTAAATCCAATGGTGTTGATACCTGTGGAAATAAAACTCACATAGTGCAATAATGTAACAAATGGGAATAAAAACCTACTAAAAACAGGTTTACCCTATGTAAAAGACTCGAGCAGTGACTTCTATTGACGCGTTTCGTCCCTAGCGTGGGCCTTTTTCAAGATGTCAACTGCTAGTGTTACTGGGGCTTAAATAGCCATTATCTGCCAATCATAGAAGAAACCCTTTCCCGCCAAAAAATGCTCTTACTGTGAATATCATAATGATAGTAATTGCCCTTAAGGAAAATGGTGCTCACTAGAGATGCCGTTACATCACTTCCGGTAATGGCGGATTGGTCGCTAATGCTTATACGAAATGTAGTTTAGCATTAGGAGACCGTTATCAAAAAATGCTCTTACTTCAGATATGATAGTACTTGTATTTGCCCTTATTGAGAATGATAATTAGAGCTTACAAGTCGGTGATTGCAATATTAATACTGGAGTGTTACGTCACTTCCGGTAGTGATGTTTTGTCACTTCCGGTCTTATAACTAATGCTTATGGGAAATGTAGTTTAACATTAGGGGACCGTTATTTAAAGGTGCTCCTATTTGGCGTATTTGTTCATTATTTGGGAAATTATATATATTATAAAACAATAAAAAAATATATTATATTAGTGTGCTTGAGTCTCTAAACATACATTCAAAGTTTATCATTCATAATAAGGAGACATTTTTACAGTAAGTACAATTTATGCTAAAACAATTAGGAAATTTCAAATATTTTAGTGCGTGTAAAGATGGTATTGTATGGCAAAATATAGCAATTAAAAATCAAATTGTAAATAAGCAACAATTTGAAATGCTCGTATATATTTAACAGTTAGAAATCAATAATTAAGAGATGGCAATTACAAATCCAACATTAGAAATAGTTAAAACAACAATTGAAAAATACAAAACTCAAAAATGCATAGTGTAAGACAATAAAGGAATTTCTAAAACCAGTGAGTGCATGGAACAATGCAACTGTGTGTGTGTGTGTGTGTGTGTGTGTGCGCATGTATGTATGTGTGTGTGTGTGTGTGCGCATGTATGTATGTGTGTGTGTGTGTGTGCGCATGTATGTATGTATGTGTGTGTGTGTGTGTATGTGTGTGTGTGTGTGCGCATGTATGTATGTGTGTGTGTGTGTGCGCATGTATGTATGTGTGTGTGTGTGTGTGTGCGCATGTATGTATGTATGTGTGTGTGTGTGTGTGTGTATGTGTGTGTGTGTGTGCGCATGTATGTATGTGTGTGTGTGTGAATTTGTATATGTGCCCCTTAAAACACTTTTTATATATTTTTTTCATTAATAAACATATTTTACATTTAATATGTATATATATATATATGAGTATTGTACTTTATATTAAGTTTTGTTATAATTTTGTTCTAGCCCTAATATTTTAGTGCTATGTGTTGCATAACGTAACACATAACATAACTCACAACTTGTAATATGAGCTATTTAGAACAGTCGCGCTATTCTTTGAAAGTATAGGACATGCTAAAACGATGTTGGCCATGCTAAACATTCTCTGGTAATTCTTGTATTTACTTTTTATACCAGATTGTGTCCTATTCCTAGAACTGGCCGTCAAGCGCACCCTACGCTATCAATAGCAATTCACTTGTAATCTAGGCCTATATTTGTTATTTTATTCACCTTATATAACAGACATCCTGTCTCCTATAAATGCTATCTTTGCATAGTATTCCTATGTTTATACCGCTGCAGAATCTGTTAGTGCTCTACAATTAAAGGGACAGTCTAATCCAAAATAAACTTTCATGATTCAGATAGAGAAGGTAATTTTAAACTATTTTCCAATTTACTTGTATCACCAATTTTGCTTTGTTCTCTAGGTATTCTTATTTGAAAGCTAAACCTAGGAGGTTCATATGCTAATTTCTAAGCCCTTGAAGGCCACCTCTTCTCTCAGGGCATTTTGACAGTGTTTTACCACTAGAGGGTGTTAGTTCGTGTGTATCATATAGATAACACTGTGCTCACGCACGTGGAGTTCCAGTGAGCCAGCTCTGATTGGCTAAAATGCAAGTCTGTCAAAAGAACTGAAATAAGGGGGCAGTTTTCAGAGGCTTAGATACAAGGTAATCACAGAGGTAAAAGGTGGATTTATATAACTGTGTTGGTTATGCAAAACTAGGTAATAGGTAATAAAGAGATTATCTATTTTTTTAAACAATAACAATTCTGGTGTAGACTGTCCCTTTAACTGATAAAGATAATAACTTCCAGAGGGTGATAATTTACTTATTTTTAAATGCATCTTAAATATCTTACATAGGGCAAGATTCACGTATGGGAATCACATGGTAATGCACAATGTAATAGTTGCCAGAAGAATGCATTATATTTCATAAAAAAGAAAACCTTTGTAAATATGAAAACTTACATTTTACAAATGAAAAAATATGTTTCTAAATCAAATCATTTTCCAAAGCAACATTCTTGAAATAGACATTTAGCAAGATCTATTATTGTTTACAAAAGTCTTTTTTTTTTCAAAACATATATTCTCCAAATTTGCATCTAATGATAAATCTATTGCTACTCTTCTGTTTTAATATGCTCATTAAGGAAATATGACTACAGTACAATGCCAAAAAAGGAGCCATGATATACAAAATATTTCTATTAGATATTTCAATAAGGATTTTTTTTAACTTCTGCCTTTAGTTGAATAATTTACAATAATGCTACTAAGTCTAGTGCTTTTTTTCTACTGATGGATGGTTATGGCCTTTTAAATCTAGAAATATTATTTTCCCAAGGCTGTGAAGGATCCTGAATGAGCTCATGGCATTCTACTGTCTTACTGATGATTTATGAGCCATATTTTATAAAAACTGAACATTTTCTCAACACCTTTGTTTGCTATGTGGAATAGTATTTTGATCTCTATTTGGACTTCGGTTTATAATAGCAGCTGAAGACACTGTGTATTGCTGTAGGCTTTCATAATGATTAAATGTCATATAATGCACCAAATACTTAGTTTTATATGATGCATTTATGATTGTATAATCTCACCTGTATTAAATAACCTTGTCCTAATAATTCCTTGAAATTATTCATTTTTATTCTAGTATATTTGCTAGCAATGAGAGTTTAATGGATACATACAATTGTTTATTTGTGATAAACTGTTCCATGCTAAATTCAGCTTTTCAAATATTAATTACATTTGAAGGTCTATATTACAAAGCAGCTGTTGTACTGTGTTCTAATAACACTTTTTTTTATTCTAGCTCAGTAATATTACAACTAGAATGTTGTGTTCCTTTTCTTTCAACAATTATTTGGTATTTAACTAAATGACAAAACACAATATAAATAAATATAAATTTAAAAAAAAAAAAATAGTTAACAGCAAATCAATTTACTAAAGCAAAGGATATAATTAGTTGATATAATTAATACAAACTATACTAAATAATTGAAAATTTAAAATAACATATTTAAAGGGACTTTAAAGTCAAAATTGAAGGCATAATGTAGTCAGAAAACAGAGTACACTATTTGAAAAAACGAATGGCTTATTTAGATTTTTTGTAATATATATGTATTAAAAATGTTGCAAAAAAGTTATTAAAATTGAGAGTGAACTTGACTGTGTTGTCACTTCCTGGTATAACCTTTATGAAACTATAGTATTGGTCCTTCTTTATGCATCTCACTACTTTCCTATGCTCCCTAACCATCTGAATTACCTATAGAAATCCACCTACTCTACCAGGAACCACTGTTTTTAATAGTTCTAGCTGTGCAGAGTATACTGTACACAGCAAAGAAGGAAAGAGTTTTCTGCCTCCCTACCCTGACTGATGTGCACTATAGTTGATTACAATTTCTGCACAGCTTGGGATACCTTGGCAACAAACTATTCTCTGCAGTGAGGGCAGCTGAAACTTACATTTACTCACATTGATCTTTGACAAGTTTTCTTAGCTGCCTAAATTAACTTTTCCTAACTAGTTGCCTTGTTTTTTTCTAAAGTAAGACAGAAAACTGCTGCCTTCTAAGGTGCACGCAATATGATGTGCACATCTAGTTATATTGCTACTAATGGTTCCTGGTAGCTTAGCAGGTGGCACTATACATATACTATGCATATGCTGTGGGGAAAAGGAACAATACAGCTCATAACAGAAAATGAGATCAGAGACAAGTTCACTCTCAATTTTAAGAGCTTTGGCTGAAAATGTTTTAATACATCTATATAACAAAATTACAATTTAAGTCATTCTTTATTCAAATATTATACTTTGTTTTCTGACAACACTCTTCCTTTAAACTTGATTCAGATAGAGTTTGCAGTTTGACACAACTTTCCAATTTATTTCCATTATCAAATTGTGGACAGACTTTTTATGTGCACACTTTCTGAGGCACCAATTCCGACTGAGTATGTGCAAGAGTTCACAGTGAATCTGTAAATGAGTCTTTTATTGGCTGATGGCTGTCATATGACACAGGCAGTGGGTAAATTTAAGAACATTTTGTAGTTTCTTAGAAAAAAATCTACTGTTCCCTTTTTGCATTGTCTATTTGACAATGATAATTTGTAGAATATTTTTTTTAGAATTAGAAGTATCCACTATATAATTTAATTTAATTAATAAAATAGAGATAGAGTGGCTCTTGTGGCAGAAAATGCGGTAAATTAAGTCTAAAAGAGTTTAGATAAACAAGGCGCTAAATATAGTGCAGTACTGTAACAGATACAATGTATAGTCGGTAATTAATGGTTACAAAAAAAGAAATGTCTATCTTCAGTGTGAAGCACAGCAAAGGAAAAGTCACACATCCCCAGTGCTCTACTGTAAGCTCAATGATTAAGTCTTCCTGTAATCAGGAGAGCTACCCTTCTCTGTTAATTAGCCTTCTAACAAAAATAATAGGTTGGACTGGCATGTGTCTTTTATTGTGACATAATATTATGATTAAAGTTTTTGTCACTTCTACACAGAGGTCAATTATTATTATTATAATTATTACTATTATTATTATCATGTATTTATATAGTGCCGCAAAATTCCATAGCGCTGGCCATATCAATTGTTTTAAATACGATTTTCCATGCTTTTTTTCTTGAGTCACTGGCTGGTTGTTTTTCACCTTGGCTTAGCGTTTTTTGGCATTGATTCAAAATTTATAGGAATCGCTATCCATTTTGTCATGTGCTAAAGCAAAGGTGCCAGTGTAATCATGGCAATTATCAGTTCGGAGCTACTATTGTTTATTAGTACACTTCATATTGGATCCAAAAAGAAATCTGCTTAACAAGGTTATACAAAAATGTTTATCAGTGCTAAGTACTGATGTCGCAAACCGCACGAACCGCCATTGAATTCAATAGGCAGGCGAACTTTAAAACCTACAAGGACTCTTTCTGGCCACAATAGTGATGGAAAAGTTGTTTCAAGGGTACTAACACCTGGACTGTCGCATGCTGGAGGGGGATCCCTGGCAAAACTCCCATGGAAAATTACATAGTTTATGCAGAGTCTGCTTTTAAGCCATAATGGGTCTAAATCAACTAACATTCCCAAAGTGGCTTTCTCAAAACATCCCGGACAGAAGATAGATTGATAGATAGGATAGATAGATATACATATATTGATAGTTAGATAGAATCGATAGAAGAGAAATAGATAGATTTGTTAGATATATAATTACCCTACTAAATTTTAATAATCAAACATGCATTCTTGGACCCAACTAGCTTGTGTTAATTAGTACTTTTCTTAGCACTTAAATCCCTGTTCCCCCCCCCTATCGGGGGAGTTCTATATGGCCTGCCAGATTACATTGAAAAATTATAATAATAAGACATGTGGTCTGCTACCTATTTTAACTAGGTTGTGTTTTAAGTACTACCATTCTTAGCACTTTAATCTCTGTAACTCCCCCTATTTGGTGAGGTCTATACGGCCTGGATGATTACCCATACAAAATATAATAATAAGACATCTGCTCTTGGTCTGCGACCCATGGTAACTATGTTGTGTTAATTAGTAATGTCCTTCGCATTTTAATAGCTGTTACTCATACTCACCCTATTGGTGGAGGTCTATATGGCCTGCATGATTACCCTTACAAAATATAACAACCAAACATATGCTCTGGGACCCATGGTAAGTAGGTTGTGTTAAGTAGTACTGTTCTTTGTATTTTCATACCTGTAACAACACCAAATGGTGGCAGGTCTATCTGGCCTTCATGATTAGCTGCACCCAAACCCAAAAAAAAGCCGAGTGGTCTTAGACTAACACCCATGGCTAACTCGGTTGTTTCAATTAGTACTATTCTTAGCACTTTCATCCCTGTTACGAGTGGTCTACATGGCCATCATGATTAGCCGAACAAAATACTACAATCCAACCTTTGCTCAGTCTTCATAGGCCCTTCATTGTCTGTATTTTGATAGTACAGTTCTTATTATTTTTATAGCTGATACAACACCGAATGGTGGCAGCTCTATATGGCCTGCATGATTAGCCGCACCCAATACAAAAATAAATCCAAGCGGTCTTTACCACCCATGGCTAACTCTGTTGTTTCAAGTAGTACTATTCTTAGCACTTTCATCTCATCATCCCTGTTACTTCCAGGACTCTCGGTGGTGGTGGTCTACATGGCCATCATGATTAGCCTAACCAAATACTACAATCCAACCTTGGCTCAGTCTTCCTAAGGCCCTTCAAAGGGCACAAGCAAACTGAGGATTAAGATCATCAGCAATCAAGATTTTTTTAATTTTAATTAGTAACTATACTGTGACAAAAAATTAGGATTGGTGTAAATAGTTGGCAAGACGGCCTGGCACAAAAGGATGGCAGGCAGGAGGTAGATGCAATTCAAGGACACTAGGAGACTGATTACTGACAGTCTAAACAGTGATGATTGACAATTTTTGCAATACTGTGAACAGAAATATGATTGCTGACAACAATTGGCTAGGTGGGCCTGGCTCACAGCAGGCTGCAAGGCAGGAGGAAAGTGCTATTCAATGGCACCAGCAAACTGAGGATTCAAATCACAGCAACTATTACCAAAAATTTTAATTTTTAATTATTAGAATACTGTCACAACAAATATGATTGGTGTAAATATTTTTTTAAGTAGGCCTGGCACACAGGCTTGGAAGGCTGTAGAAAAGTGCAATTCAAAGGCACGAGCAAACTGAGGATTAAGATCAACACTAAAAAAATGTTTTATTTAAATTAATAACTATACTGTCTGTGACAACAATTATGATTGGTGTAAATAGTTGGCTAGACGGCCTGGCACAAAAGGCTGGCAGTGGCAGGCAGGAGGTAAATGAAATTCAATGGCACTAGGAGACTGAATATTTGCAGTCCAAAAAATTATGATTTTTTTTTTTTAATTACTGTTACAAGAATTGTGATTGGTGCCACTAATTGGCTACTTGGGCCTGGCAGACAGGCTGGCAGATATGAGTCGTGGATGGTAGGTAGGGCAGCAATTTAACACAGTATGCTGTGTAAGTGACTAAACCACAGGACTGATAGAAAATTAAGTTACATTACACTAGCAAAATATTTTAAAATTTTAGATTTTAATATTAAAATTATGTTAAGAAGTGCAATGCACATATGACTCAATGAGTGGTCGCACTGGCTGGCTGCTACGTAGGGCAGCAATTATAACAACAGTATGCTGTGTAAGTCAGATAGACAGTTAGACACAGGCCTGATAGAAAATACAATTAGATTACACTAGCATAATGATTTAAAGACTTTTTTTTGGAAATTTTAAGAAAAAGGTTAAGCACATACATATGAGTCGTGGCTGATAGCCTTGGAAGGGCAGCTATTAAAAACAGTAGGCTCTGTAAGTCGGATACACACACGCCTGATAGAAAATACTATTAGATTACACTAGAAAAATGATTGAAATTATTTTTTTGGGGGGGAAATTAAAAAAAGGTTAAACACATATGAGTCGTGGCTCATAGACTAGGGAGGGCAGCAAGTAAACACAGTAGGCTCTCTATGTCAGCAAAACACACAGGCCGGATAGAAAATTATATTAGATTACACTAGCAAACAAATTTAAACTTTTTTTTTATATATTAAAATTAAGGTGAAGGAGAATAGATATGAGTGCTGGGTGGCTGCCTGGCACAGACCAATTAACCAAAAGACTGAAAAAAAAAGAGGTATATTAATGCTGAGTGAGCATGACAGACACAGGCATGATAGTAAATGTAATTAGATTACACTAGCAAAATATTTTTTTTTTTTTTTAATTTAAAATAATGTTATAAACGGATATTAACACTGGTGGCTGGCACAGAGCAATGAACCAGAGTATATGCTGTGTGACACTGGCCTGATAGAAAATGAAAAAAAAATTACACTAGAAAAATAATTATATTTTTGGGTTAGTTAAATTTAAACTAATGTTGTTAGGGAGATATCAGTGGTGGCAGTAGTCACAGCATATGCTGTGAGCCTTAAACACACAGCTGAAAGCCAGGCAAATGCTAATAAAAAAAAAAACGAGAAAAAAAAAAAAAAAACGGTGCTTGCTTGCAGCAGAGATGAGTGGAGTCCTTCTGGACTGTAAATACACTAGCCTAGCTATGTTTTTTCCTATTAATGTCAGGAGCAAAAACACAACACGTCCTCTCATTAAAAAAGCAAGGTCGTTATGAGTCTAAAATGGCGGATTCCGAGTAGCTGGGAGTGTCTGTGAGGGAGTGTCTGATGTTGATTGGCTCTAATGTGTCAGGCGGCTGTGACATAAAGGGTCAAAGTTTCCACAATGATGACATATAGGGGCGGATCGCCATGTGTTCGCCCACAAACGCGAACAAGCTATGTTCGCTGTGAACCGTTCGCGGGCGAACAGTTCGGGACATCACTAGTGCTAAGTGGTAGATCAAAGAATACCAGAAAGCCATGTTAAGTAGGTAACAAAGTTTTAGGGGGTGCTAAGGCTCATAAACACAATATGTAAATACTGAAAATCTAAAATTTCTCAGTCCAAGATAAAATACAAAATATCACAGTTCATCCAAATATGGAGGTCCATTACCCTAGGGTGGCTCCTCTTCAAAAGGTTAGGGATCACCAAAAGAATTCTAAAATGAAAAGCATAAAGGGCACCTCATATTGAAGACTGTGTGGCAGATGTATAAAATCAGTGTAAAAATCCCATGTGAGTAACTCACACTTTTAGTTGGCACTATATTATGCATTTAAGGCAAGCTAGCTGATTTTCACAGTCACCAGATGACTGACCCTCCGGTGAATTCCTCCCAAATTCCTGTTGATCCCAAATCTGCTTGGCTTTAGGCAGGTTAGGACACACCAAGGTATAACAAAGCAGCCAATAATAAATCCAACAATTGTAACTGGATAAATAAAAACTTTTATAAAATTGAGTTGCAAAACAGCATGCAACTAGTTTCTCAACTCAACGGTGAGCTGTTTCATGTAGGAGTCTCTATTTCACATAAAGAACACTACACAACATCATAAACATTTCTCAAGATAACTTTTGTACTTTTAAGGGCCTCACAGCACCATAAAGTCTCATATAGAAAAATAAATATCAGGCATGGGGTGCCCAGGAGAAGGGGGGGGGGCAGCTCAGTTTTTAAAAAAAATTGAATTTAAGGAAGTGTGAAGACATTCAAAAGGAAATTGCAGTTGGTAGTCCGGTTGAGTAAAGAGGCAGGGATATCAGCAAAAGATAGATTTGTGTGTCATCAGCATATAAGTGACACTGGAAACCAAAGGAGAGTAATGTTTTCCAAGGAAGGATGTTTAGATAGGAAAAAGGAGAGCCAAGAAAACATTGTCCTACAGAGAAAGGAAAAACATTGGAGTATAAGCTTAGAGGATAAGCTGTTATACAAATACAGGTATACCCCGCTCATGCAGCGGGTTAGGGACCGGAGCCCCGCTGTAAAGTGAGGTATACCTGTACACACACACACACATTTTTTAGTTGCTTCCAAAGTCATAATGGGCATATTGTTTTCAAATTATTAAGTGTGCCGTTTGCTGAGAACATTATGACTGTAAACCCACCATTATGTGTCTTAAGAGCTCTAAAGAAAAGTGTTTGTATAGTATACAGATATACAAAGGGTTTAAAATAAAAAAAAGTAAAAAATGTAATTATATCTTAAGCACTATGGGCTATCTCTAGACCACTGCTTCTTACACTCTTCACCACCTCAGAGGTGGCGAAGAGAAATGACAGAGAGTTTGCTCGCATTCAGGTATTGACAGTCCCTTCACTTACGAATAAATGGGCGGGCTTTACACACTCATCAGACTTTGTAATGATATATATAGGCCAGTGGATCAACAGAAGGGTGGAGGACAGCTTTGCAAGCTGAGAAGCTGTCCGCCTGCCTTTTAAATAAATGGGGCCCTATATAATAGAAGCTTTCACAATATTTGTAATAATAACAATAAGTTAAATGTAGAGTGCATGCACTAAGTTTACCGAGCATACCAACAGGAAGAGTTACATGAGGAAGAATTACATTTTATTAAAAAAAAACCTCTCTTAATCATGACATTGTTTGACTTCTATGTCCATTTGAGACTTAAATGCTTGTATGACTATGCTTATTCAATTATTTTCCTTGAAGATTCAGAGAAAAATAAATTGTAATTATAATAACTCACTCAAACTTAGTATTATTAATAATCTGAGCTTTAATACATGATATAAACCATTTTTGGCTTTCTGAATATTGGTAATTGGCCAAATGTTGCACAGTTTGATTGACTGACATGAATCATGTCACAAAGACCCAGGACATTAAGGACTGAAGGAACAAAAAGCTAAGGAGAACAACTTGCTTTGTATTTTCTGGTATTAAAAAAGCTTTTATCATTTTAGAGAATGATTTATTTAGAATCACTAGAAATAATTCTGTTTTTGAGTGATATATCAGAGCAATACAAAAGCGTTAACATATATTTAACTTTAGTTCATAGTTATATTAGATTGAACATTTTTAGTGTTAGGAAAACCTCTAATAGCTGTTTAATGGGTATACCTTTATATTAATTATTAAATCTCTCTATAAGTGTTTGAGTGTTTATTTATCTAGATTATATTATTTCATATCCTTGCCAAATTAGCTACATGAACCAGAACAACTGACAGTAAAATAATTATATTCTCAAATAAAACAAATGTTGGATAGTTTTCAGCTACACAAAAAACATAATGGTTTGAAAGTGATAAAGTAGCAGTAATACCATTGAGTGCAAGAATGTATCATTCACATAAAATGTTGTTAACGGGACATTTTACACTAGATTTTTTTTGCATAAATGTTTTGTAGATGATCCATTTATATAGCCTACTTGGGAGTTTTTTTTCTAACAATATATCGTTTTTCTTATTTTTAAATGACATGCTGATTTTCAAACTCCTAACCAAGCCCTAAACTTAGATTTTTACTGATGTCTACAGATTCAAGTTTGCTCCTGTTTATCTAATGGGTATTTAAATATGCAGGGAAGGGGGAGGGGGCAGTGTATGATTTCCCAGCCCCTTTCACTGAGTGTCCCAGCCTAACATTGCTAAAGTTGGAGCTTCTACAAAGGTTTTTAAAAGGATTTATACTGGATTTTTATGCCAGTGTCTGTGCATATTCTTCTTTATATTAGTGTCTATTACATGCAATTATTTTAAAAAATGGTGTATACTGTCCCTTTAAAGAATATTGTTTTTCAATCTTAAAACTCTCTAATTGTTATAATATATTGAAATACCCTATTTATATTTTAACAAAGTTACGTCTGCTTATGTTTAGACTATTTGAAAAACAAACACTTTAAAAAATTACCCAAAGATATTAGATGAAACAAACAAGACTTTTGACAATTTGAGTATAGTGACCAATGGCACTACTTATTGTATGTTACAGACTTCTATCCTTTTAGTATGTTTTTTTTTTTTTTGTTGGATGATAATATAAGGTGTAGGTGCTGTGTTTTGACTTCAAAATTTGGACTAATGGAGGATAAAGAATCCACAAAAAAGAATACACTAATAGCACTCACTTGAGTGCTATTAGTGTATTCTTTTTAGTGTATTCTTCATCCTTATAAGTCCAAGACTTTATTCATAAATACTGATAATTGTGATTCAATGTTTTATAGTTATATAAACTATACAGAAAATTTGAGCTAGATTACAAATGGCGTAAATATTTTAACGCAGGCGGGTTAGTACGCGTATTACAAGTTTAAAGTAAAAAGCTAGTGCGCAAGAGAGACCCAATTCACAATAACTTCAGGACTTCGGTTATCGTGACTGACTTAACTTCTTCTCGCAATAGATTTCAGTGGAGCATACTTTCAAAAAACCTAACATTTATTGCTCACAAGCAAACCCAACACTCATTAGACCAACTACGCTAAACCCAAATGTAGTAATGCATATTTTATCTTCCAATTTTCTTCACTTAGAAGAAAATGTGTTTTTATTTATTTATTTATTTATTTATTTATATATATATATATATATATACCTTCCAAACAGCTGATCCACCCACCAAGGGACAACTACCTGGGTGCAATTATGTATCCAAATATGTATCCAAAGAAGAAATGCATTCACAGGAAAATTTGGGTCATAGAAAACCAAAATGTATTTAACGTTTTGGGGAAATTTGCATCCCCTTCATCAGAACAACATTTCTAGTGAAAACACAGCATATAAAGCTTAAACATAAGTGATATAGACACCCCCTCCTACAACTCTGGTACCAAACACTCTGTGTGTGGAATGCAAGCATGCGTTACAGCAGCTTGTGGAACCGGAAGTGACAATCCGCAACTTCCGGTTCAGAATATATTAAGTAAAGTGAAAGAAACTTTAAATATATATTTAACTTCAATACAAATCCATTTTACATCTATTTCGGTGACCGTGATAGTGTGCATGTAAGACATGTAGTGATGAGTGTCAAATTATATTATGATAGATACATCTATCACCCTATAGGTAGTCATGATTACCAATATAAACAACTATTAGAAAATATGACACTGTACTAAGGGCAAGGGGATGATTCAAAATTATTGGTGATTATATGTGTAAATTGGAGTATGAGATTTGTGAATGGGGTCGTTGCTAAGGCAACATTTCACACAACTCACCTAAGTACTTTTGTCTAGTATTAAATTTGGTAAATGTGGGTTTGACAAATTATGTTCGACTTAGATATCAAGTGGGTAAAATACCAGTAGGATAGGTGGTCATCCCCTTGCCCTTAGTACAGTGTCATATTTTCTGATAGTTGTTTATATTGGTAACCATGACTACCTATAGGGCGATAGACGTATCATAATAATATAATTTGACACTCATCACTATATGTGTTACATGCACACTATCACGGTTACCATTGACAGGTTGTAAAATGGATTTGTATTGAAGTTAAATATATATTTAAAGTCGGCGATGTAGGGGAACGGCGGTTAAGAGGTTATTTTTTTTTAATTGCCGGAACATTAGTTAGAAATAACGATTCAGTCCGTAATAACAATTTGGTCCGACATTAATAATAATTTGGTTACGGTTTCGAATGAATCCGAATTTCAAAATTCGGAACAACACAAATAAATCCCGAAACTGAATTACTGACACATACTGAATTATTACGAATGTCTCGAACTGAATTTTTTTATGACCCAAATCGAAACAAAGCGAACCAAATTTTTCGATCACGCACAAGTCTAGGCTTTACCCAAAGCCGATTTTACCCACAGCTGAATTTCAATACATTGGGCTTTTCCCACAGACACTTGGGTAATCCTAGCATTACCCGGGTGATTTTAGGATTACCCGAATTTCTGACTTTACACCTAACATATATATAAATATGCATGTATGTGTGTGTGTGTATATATATATATTTATATATATATATATATATATATATATATCTATATATATATATATATATATATATCTATATATATATATATATATATATATATACACAGTATATATATATATAGTCCAAAACAATGGCAAATGCACTCTCTGGTTTTAAATTAAATTAGCATTTAATGCATGTAAAAAGATTTTGGGGTGTTTACCCCTTCCTCAGACATCTGAGGAAGGGGTAAACACTAATATAATTTAAAAAACAACTTTGTGTTATTCTCAGGCTAATAATTCCTTTGAATAAACCAATGTTGTGTTTAACATGTATTTAGTCTGCAATGCCCCTTTATAAAGTAAATTGATTGCCTTGACCCACAAATGATACTGGTTGTTGATTGGTTTGCTTCTTTGCATATTTCTCAAATCCATCATCACATTAATTATTACAATTACATTAACCTATTGTTCAACAGCAACAAATAAGGACATGTTAGCATTCTTTAAAAATTTTGCACTACAATTTTAATATTTTAAAATGAAGCTGTTATTGCTTTGGACTGCATAAATTGTTTTCAAAACCAAAACTTATTTTAAAATTACATTTATGTGCCAGTTTAAATATGTGATAAAGTCAAACAACACTGCATGCTAACACTATGAAATACATATCCAAAAATCTAATTTTTATCAAATAATTGTATTACACATTACTTTAGCAATTGCATGACATTTTTACTGTGCATTTTTATTCCTTTAATAACCACCAGGTGGCATCAGGAGCAATATGGCTTGAACACTTGGCTATACCATATGATCTAAATGGTATGCTATGAAAAAGATTTGTTATGCTGGAAAAAAAAAATCAGATTACAGTTTTAACATACTGGATTTGGGTACATTATTTCTTTCTAGCAAAATAAATATGTAAATAAATTAATAAATAATAATAATCTTAAAAAAAGCAAATCAAGGGAAAAATGTATTTATTGGCCTCTAGTTATGAAGCCGTCTACTTAGCTGCATCTGCCGGCCCAATACACTCGCCTAAGCTCGCCTACCATTGCCGCCACGGACCTGAATACGTTCGCCAAAGTTATCAAGAAAGCTGTCAAGAAGCTGCGCACCAAGTACGGAGCGATGAGCAGCGGACTGTTGTTAACTGACAGTCATCGATCTCGCTGCTCATCGGCTTCTTCGCAGCTTTTTTGATAGCCTGTCACTAAGCACCCACACTAAACTACACTGTTTTACCCTCAAATCCGCCGCTCCCGGAGCCCCCCACAACTAAATAAAGTTATTACCCCCTAAACTGCTGCTCCTGGACCCCGCCACAACTATAATAAATGTATTAACCCCTAGACTGCCGCTCCCGGAGCCCGCCGCCACCTACATCATACCTATTAACCCCTATCCTGCCCCCACTATACCGCTGCCACCTATATTCAAGTAATTAACCCCTATCCTGTGGATCCCAGACCCCGCCACAAATAAATAAATTGTTTAACCCTTAAACCGCCGCACCCGGAGCCCATCGCCACCTATATTCAAGTTATTAACCCCTATCCTAACCCCGCCTACACCGCCGCACCTACATTAAACTCATTAACCCCTAAATCGCCGCTCCCGGACCCCGCCACCACATATATTAAACTTATTAACCCCTAAACCTAAGTTTAACACTAACACCCCCCTAACTTTAATATAATATTTTAATAAATCTAAATAAAACTTACTATTATTAACTAAATTATTCCTATTTAAAACTAAATACTTACCTGTAAAATAAACCCTAAGATAGCTACAATATAACTAATAATTATATTGTAGCTATTTTAGGATTTATTTTTATTTTACAGGCAACTTTGTATTTATTTTAACTAGGTACAATAGTTATTAAATAGTTATTAACTATTTAATAGCTACCTAGTTAAAATACTTACAAAATTACCTGTAAAATAAATCCTAAACTAAGTTACAAGTAAACCTAACACTACACTATCATTAAATAAATTAAATATATACCTACAATTACCTAAAATTAAATAAAATAAACTATAGTACAAAAAAACCACTAAATTACAGAAAATAAAAAAGAATTACAAGAAGTTTAAACTAATTACACCTAATCTAAGCCCCCTAATAAAATAATAAAGCCCCACAAAATAAAAAAAATGCCCTACCCTATACTAAATTTCCAAGTAACCAGCTCTTTTACCAGCCCTTAAAAGGGCTTTTTGCGGAGCATTGCCCCAAAGTAATCATCTCTTTTACCTGTAAAAAAAAATACAACCCCCCCAACATTAAAACCCACCACCCACATACCCCTACTCTAACCCACCCAAACCCCCCTTAAAAAAACCTAACGCTAACCCCCTGAAGATCATCCTACCTTGAGCCAACTTCACCCAACCGGGCCGAAATCTTCATCCAAGATGCGCAGAGGAGGTCCTTCATCCTGTAGAAGTCTTCATTCAGGCGGTGTCTTCAATCTTCATCCATCCGGAGCGGAGCCATCTTCAAAGGAGCCGACGCGGAGCCATCCTCTTCAACCGACGACTGAACAACGAATGAAGGTTTCTTTAAGGGACGTCATCCAAGATGGCGTCCCTCAAATTCCGATTGGCTGATAGGATTCTATCAGCCAATCGGAATTAAGGTAGGAAAAATCTGATTGGCTGATTCAAACAGCCAATCCGAATGAAGTTTAATCCGATTGGCTGATCCAGTCAGCCAATCGGATTGAGCTCGCATTCTATTGGCTGATCAGAACAGCCAATAGAATGCGAGCTCAATCCGATTGGCTGATTGGGTTTTAATGTTGGGGGGGTTGTATTTTTTTTTTACAGGTAAAAGAGCTGATTACTTTGGGGCAATGCCCCGCAATAAGCCCTTTTAAGGGTTTGTAAAAGAGCTGGTTACTTGGTAATTTAGAATAGGGTAGGGCATTTTTTTTTATTTTGGGGGCTTTATTATTTTATTAGGGGGCTTAGATTAGGTGTAATTAGTTTAAACTTCTTGTAATTCTTTTTTATTTTCTGAAATTTAGTGGGGGTTTTTTGTACTATAGTTTAGTTTATTTAATTTAATTTAATTTTAGGTAATTGTAGGTAATTTATTTAATGTATTTAATGATAGTGTAGTGTTAGGTTTAATTGTAACTTAGGTTAGGATTTATTTTACAGATAATTTTGTACTTATTTTAGCTAGGTAGTTATTAAATAGTTAATAACTATTTAATAACTATTGTACCTAGTTAAAATAAATACAAAGTTGCCTGTAAAATAAAAATAAATCCTAAAATAGCTACAATATAATTATTAGTTATATTGTAGCTATCTTAGGGTTTATTTTACAGGTAAGTTTTTAGTTTTAAATATGATTAATTTAGTTAATACGAGTAATATTATTTAGATTTATTAAAATAATATTTAAGTTAGGGGAGGTTAGGGTTAGTGTTAGACTTAGGTTTAGGGGTTAATAATTTTAATATAGGTGGCGGCGGTATAGGGGGGGCAGGATAGGGGTTAATAATTTTAATATAGGTGGCGGCGGGGTCCGGGAGCGTCGGTTTAGGGGTTAAACAATTTATTTAGTTGCGGCGGGGTCCGGGATCCGCAGGATAGGGGTTAATATATTTATGTAGGTGGCGGCGGTATAGGGGGAGGTAAATTAGGGGTTAATATGTATAATGTAGGTGGCAGCGGGGTCAAGGAGTGACGGGTTAGGGGTTAACATGTTTAATATAGTTGCGGCGGGGTCCGGGAGTGGCGGTTTAGGGGGTAATAAATTTATTTAGTTGCGGCGGTGTAGGGGGGGACAGATTAGGGGTGTTTAGACTCGGGGTACATGTTAGGGTGTTAGGTGCAGACGTTTCCCATAGGAATCAATGGGATATCGGGCAGTAGCGAACATGAGCTTTTGCTATGGTCAGACTCCCATTGATTCCTATGGGATCCGCCGCCTCCAGGGCAGCGGATTGAAATCCAATGTGGCGAGCGTACCTGGTAGTAGTTTGATAACTACCAAAAGTAGTCAGATTGTGCCGAACTTGCATTTGGAACATCTGTAGGGACGTAACCATTGATCTGTGTCGGACTGAGTCCGGCGGATCAAAGCTTACGTCACTATATTCTACTTTTGCCGGGCAGTAGGGGTTGATAACTAAGGCGAATCAGCCTCGGCAAAATACGCTGCGGAATTCCAGCGTATTTGCGGTTGACGGCTTGATAACTAGAGGCCAATGTCTTTAAATGAGGGGGGGGGCACTACTATTTTATTTTATTTGTTTTTTTTTTTTTTTCCACATTAATTATGCATCAAATTAGAATTGATTCTCCCTATTCAAAAAATGGAAAAAACAGACTAAGTTATTCCATGTAATACTTTAATACATATTTTTATCATGATATGTATTAAAGGGACATAAAAGTGTGTGTGTGTGTATTTTCTTTTTCATATTTAAAAACAGCATTTTACAATTAATTATAGTTTGTTTTTGTAAATAAAAATGGGAAAATGTTTTATCATATTCCCATACCTCACAACATTTCCTAGAGATTTTCTGGTATGGAAGAGTTTACACATCTTGTGGAAATTGGTAAAATAGTAATTATTAGCAGTCTGAGTTGGGAGGGGTCTAGCAGTGTGTGGGACAATATTGGGAGGTCAGGGTCACAGGTGCACAGTGGGAGTGTATGGCTGTGTTGCTGTTGTGTCTCAACAGGCCATGACATGGTTAAAGCAGTCCCTTAAAATCAGGACAATGAAAGGTGGTGGGGTGGGGAGACCTGCAGGATGTGTCACAGTTCAGAGGTATGAATTTAGTTGTTCACTTATAGAAAGAGATGGGAGTGCCATTGAATATTCTCTTCATAAGGTCTAGATTTGTACAAACTTACACAGATTTAACATAACACATTTTATGGGGAAAAAAATCTAATTTGTTTAAATAGTGTTCATATACATGACAGAAATTTTCCGAGTTGATTCATCCTTTAAGTATTTAAAATATGCAGTGGTGCTTAAAGGGCCATAATAGTTGAAAAATAATAATACACTATAAGAAAAAATTATAAACAATTTAGAAAAAAGAGGAATTGAGCCAATCCATAGTATATAAAATATAGCATTTATTTCACCCAGTTGGGTACTTAAAAGTTCATAGTTACTCCACCATAAAAGCACAAAAGTACAAAAGTTAAAAAACAGCTGTGAAATTAAGCATACGCGTTTCAGCAAGAACCGTAATCATAGCTTCAGTTACGAACATTACTGATACCGGTGACTTTCAGCTATACATTTACCTACCAAGTTATGGACTCTGGCCACAGGCTCCTCCATCTTATACATATATTTACTCAACTGTGCCTTATATTTATATTTTTATTTATCTGAATATCTGGCCCATAATTCTCTGTTTCCTACAATTCTTTATTTGTCTGTTAAAATTATAAACAATGCATACATAAAACTGATATCCTCTAGAGTATCTCCATACCTACAGGAACTACCTCAACAAGCATAAATAAAAATAAACGTATACATACATATAAAAAGAGAACAAATGGATGAATATATGTATAATTAAGTGATCTATTTTAAAAATTAAAACATTGTGGCCTCGCTATTTGAAAGTAGGCACTCCTATACTTTTTATTTTCAACTTAAATGTCTACCAAACATGTGAGCATTAAAGGTGCACAATTATATCATGCATCAAAATATTCTAATAGAAAATAAACATACAGATAATAAAAGGTATTAACACAATAAATGGCAGATAGTGAAATTTTAAGAAAAAAAAAAATACTGATCGAAAGCATGTATTTCAAATACTGGTGCAAATCAGTCTTATGGGAAGACAAAAAAAAAAGAAGAAAAAAAGGTGATATAATTAAAGTCCTAATACAATTATTCCTTCACAGTTTAGGCCATATTTAACATAAGACTGGCCAAACAACGATTTTCCAACCTGTACAAACACACACACACATATATATATATATATATATATATATATATATATATTTACATGTGTGTATAGATGTATTTATGGATGTATATGTGAATATCTGAATATGTATTTACAGACTTATATACACATATAAACACTTAAATACATATGTACATACATATATATATATATATATATATAAATATAAAAAATATAAGTTCATTTCTGAAAGCTGATGCAATAAAATTTATACTTTATTGATCCACCATGTGTTTTATTATGGATCAATAAAGTATAAATTTTATTGCATCAGCTTTTGGTAATTAACTTTCTTTATATTTTTAATATGCTTGCTTAAAGGACGACAAGGCATCCTTTCTCCTTTCATTTGCGTTTGTGAAATTATCTGCAGTTGCATCTGTTGTTGCCAGCAACCTCCATTTACAGACCAGGCTAAGTCACGATCAGACAAGAAGCACCCCTGAGGATTGGCTCAACCGCTACCCACGTGATAGTTCCTAGCTCCGGCATTGGAGGAGACATGCACAAGCAAGTGCATCGGAGGATTACAGCGCCGCAAAGCCATGTTACACAGTGATGGATGTGTGTTTGTTTCACAGGCTGCGGTAAGAAGAGTCTCCGTTCCCCGCTGCCAAGAAGACAAAGTGAGCAGGAGGAGTCCGATTGGCTCCAATCCGCTTCTGTGGATGTTCACCTAAGGAGGATCTTCGGAGGAGGGTGAGTGGTTTATTCATGTATGAGCCTAATCTGTGATAGGACTGTTTCTTATACATTCCATTGCACTGAGGAAGAAAAGAGGGGTAATCAAATAAAATGTACTTTGCCTGCTGGAGGTTGCTGTTGGTGTGTATATATATATATATATATATATATATATATATATAAAATTAGTGATGTCGCGAACCTAAAATTTTGCGTTTGCGAACGGCGGACTCGAACTTCCACAACTGTTCACGAACGGGCGAACCGCCATAGACTTTGATAGGCAGGCGAATTTTAAAACCCACAGGGACTCTTTCTGGTCACAATAGTGATGGAAAAGTTGTTTCAAGGGGATTAACACCTGGACTGTGGCATGCCGGAGGGGGATCCATGGCAAAATTCCCATGGAAAATTACATAGTTGATGCAGAGTCTGGTTTTAATCCATAAAGGGCATAAATCACCTAACATTCCCAAATTGTTTGGAATAATGTGCTTTAAAACATCAGGTATGTACATTACTGTTACACCAGATATGAGTTGCACTGGGGTGACACTGTGCCCTGGCAGGCAGACACTTAAACGCACACGTGTGAAGGAAACTGACTGCTATTATTTAACACAGTCAAAAAAGTGTTGTTTTTTTAAAATCTACACTACTGTTACACAAGATATGAGTTGCACTGGTGTGACACTGTGCCCTGGCAGGCAGGCACTTAAACGCACACGTGTGAAGGAAACTGACTGCTATTATTTAACACAGTCAAAAAAGTGTTGTTTTTTTAAAATCTACACTACTGTTACACCACATATGAGTTGCACTGGGGTGACACTGTGCCCTGGCAGGCAGGCACTTAAATGCACACGTGTGAAGGAAACTGACAGCTATTATTTAACACAGTCAAAAAAGTGTTGTTTTTTTAAATCTACACTACTGTTACACCAGATATGAGTGGTGGCACTGGGCAAGTGGGCACAGTATACGCTGTGAGCCTGACACACACGCTGGCAGGCAGACAACTGCAATTAGATTACACAGGAAAAAAAAAAAGCAGCCCTAAAAAGGGCTTTTTGGGGTGCTGTCCTTACAGCAGAGATCAGATGAGTCCTTCAGGACTGTAGTGGACACTGAATACACTAGCCTAGCTATAGATTTCCCTACTAAATCAGCAGCAGCTACACTGTCCCACCTCTCACTAACAATGCAGCTTCCGAATGAATCTAAAATGGATGCTGTCAAGGAGGTAGGAGGGTCTGGGAGGGAGGGTCTGCTGCTGATTGGCTGGAATGTGCCTGCTGACTGTGAGGTACAGGGTCAAAGTATTACTCAATGATGACGGATAGGGGGCGAATCGAACATTGCATATGTTTGCCTGCGGCGGCAAACGCGAACATGCTATGTTCGCCGGGAACTATTCGATGGCGAACAATTCGCGACATCACTAATATATATATATATATATATATATATATATATATATATATATTTTATGGTTGGACTTTTAGTTGTCTACATCCTATACTCTCCTTATACATATTTATATATATATATATATATATATATATATATATATATATATATATATACATACACATACATATAAAGGTGCATTGGAGCCCTTGCAGTTAACTAAGTGTTATACTGTGTATTTACTGCAAATATTTCACATTCCAATGTTCTTCACATAGCAGAATATGTTCTAAATATTTTTAAAAATAGATATTCATTTATACAGTATATATACTGTATATATACCTATATATAATTATATATATATATATATACGTTGATTGGAGTAGCCGTGTTAGTCCAGAGATTTAGATATCAAAATAACAAGTATTGCATTGAGCAATGATACTTTTTTTATTGGACTAACTATACATTTATAAGTTGACAAGCTTTCGGAAGAGTTCCTTCCTTTATCAAGTCTAAAGCAATACTTGATAAAGGAAGGAACTCTTCCTAAAGCTCCAATAAAAAAAGTATCATTGCTCAATGCAATACTCTTGTTATTTTGATATATAGATATATAGATATACATATATACAGGGAGTGCAGAATTATTAGGCAAGTTGTATTTTTGAGGATTCATTTTATTATTGAACAACCATGTTCTCAATGAACCCAAAAAACTCATTAATATCAAAGCTGAATATTTTTGGAAGTAGTTTTTAGTTTGTTTTTAGTTATAGCTATTTTAGGGGGATATCTGTGTGTGCAGGTGACTATTACTGTGCATAATTATTAGGCAACTTAACAAAAAACAAATATATACCCATTTCAATTATTTATTTTTACCAGTGAAACCAATATAAAATCTCAATATTCACAAATATACATTTCTGACATTCAAAAACAAAACAAAAACAAATCAGTGACCAATATAGCCACATTTCTTTGCAAGGACACTCAAAAGCCTGCCATCCATGGATTCTGTCAGTGTTTTTATCTGTTCACCATCAACATTGTGTGCAGCAGCAACCACAGCCTCCCAGACACTGTTCAGAGAGGTGTACTGTTTTCCCTCCTTGTAAATCTCACATTTTTTGATGGACCACAGGTTCTCGATGGGGTTCAGATCAGGTGAACAAGGAGGCCATGTCATTAGATTTTCTTCTTTTATACCCTTTCTTGCCAGCCACGCTGTGGAGTACTTGGACGTGTGTGATGGAGCATTGTCCTGCATGAAAATCATGTTTTTCTTGAAGGATGCAGACTTCTTCCTGTACCACTGCTTGAAGAAGGTGTCTTCCAGAAACTGGCAGTAGGACTGGGAGTTGAGCTTGACTCCATCCTCAACCCGAAAAGGCCCCACAAGCTCATCTTTGATGATACCAGCCCAAACCAGTACTCCACCTCCACCTTGCTGGCGTCTGAGTCGGACTGGAGCTCTCTGCCCTTTACCAATCCAGCCACGGGCCCATCCATCTGGCCCATCAAGACTCACTCTCATTTCATCAGTCCATAAAACCTTAGAAAAATCAGTCTTGAGATATTTCTTGGCCCAGTCTTGACGTTTCAGCTTGTGTGTCTTGTTCAGTGGTGGTCGTCTTTCAGCCTTTCTTACCTTGGCCATGTCTCTGAGTATTGCACACCTTGTGCTTTTGGGCACTCCAGTGATGTTGCAGCTCTGAAATATGGCCAAACTGGTGGCAAGTGGCATCTTGGCAGCTGCACGCTTGACTTTTCTCAGTTCATGGGCAGTTATTTTGCACCTTGGTTTTTCCACACGCTTCTTGCGACCCTGTTGACTATTTTGAATGAAACGCTTGATTGTTCGATGATCACGCTTCAGAAGCTTTGCAATTATGCTATTGCTATTATTACTACTTCCCTCTATATCTTCCTAGGCTTCTAAAATGTTGCTTCTATTCTTTGTGTAGCTAAAATAACATTTAAAAAACAAAAAACACCTATGTTGAGGGTATTACCACCTCTCTGCTGAACGATCATCTTTATCTTAATCATCTTGAACGGGCTTGTCTCACTGCTGCACCTACAACCCACACAACAAGCTAACCCACACCTCAAGTCTCCGTACCCTTCACCCTGCAGACTGTAAACTCTTCTTTGCATTATGCCATCAATACTGTGTATTTAAAAAAAGTATAAATTGTTTACAACCATGCATTTACATTAGACAACAAGACATAATTAAAAATATTTAAATAATACCTTACAAAGCACAGATACTTTTGATGTAAAGCTGCCAATAGTATTGTATACTCCTTCAGTATTATAAAAAACAATCGGCTAGATTACAAGTGTTGCGGTATGGCTTTTAACGCTTTAAAAAATGGCCATTCCAGCGTAATGACCAAAAAAGCATATTATGAGTTGTGTCGGTATCGCTATACCGCAAGCATTTTAGCCTGTAACACAATGTCAGTTCCGCATATAAAAAATTATGGCCTAGATTTGGAGTTCGGCGGTAGCCGTCAAAACCAGCGTTAGAGGCTCCTAACGCTGGTTTTGGCCGCCCGCTGGTATTTGGAGTCAGTGATTAAAGGGTCTAACGCTCACTTTTCAGCCGCGACTTTTCCATACCGCAGATCCCCTTACGCCATTTGCGTAGCCTATATTTTCAATGGGATCTTCCTAACGCTGGTATTTAGAGTCGTTTCTGAAGTGAGCGTTAGAGCTCTAACGACAAAATTCCAGCCGCCTGAAAATAGCAGGAGTTAAGAGCTTTCTGGCTAACGCCGGTTCATAAAGCTCTTAACTACTGTACCCTAAAGTACACTAACACCCATAAACTACCTATGTACCCCTAAACCGAGCTCCCCCCACACCGCCGCCACTCGATTAAAATTTTTAACCCCTAATCTGCCGACCGCCACCTACGTTATATTTATGTACCCCTAATCTGCTGCCCCTAACCCCGCCGACCCCTGTATTACATTTATTAACCCCTAACTTGCCCCCCACAACGTCGCCGCCAGCTACTTAAAATAATTAACCCCTAATCTTACGACCGCAAAGCGCCGCCACCTACGTTATCCCTATGTACCCCTAATCTGCTACCCCTAACACCGCCGACCCCTATATTATATTTATTAACCCCTAATCTGCCCCCCTCAACGTCGCCGACACCTGCCTACACTTATTAACCCCTAATCTGCCGAGCGGACCTGAGCGCTACTATAATAAAGTTATTAACCCCTAATCCGCCTCACTAACCCTATCATAAATAGTATTAACCCCTAATCTGCCCTCCCTAACATCGCCGACACCTAACTTCAATTATTAACCCCTAATCTGCCGACCGGAGCTCACCGCTATTCTAATAAATGTATTAACCCCTAAAGCTAAGTCTAACCCTAACACTAACACCCCCCTAAGTTAAATATAATTTTTATCTAACGAAATAAATTAACTCTTATTAAATAACTTATTCTTTTTTAAAGCTAAATACTTACCTGTAAAATAAATCCTAATATAGCTACAATATAAATTATAATTATATTATAGCTATTTTAGGATTAATATTTATTTTACAGGCAACTTTGTAATTATTTTAACCAGGTACAATAGCTATTAAATAGTTAAGAACTATTTAATAGTTACCTAGTTAAAATAATAACAAATTTACCTGTAAAATAAATCCTAACCTAAGTTATAATTAAACCTAACACTACCCTATCAATAAAATAATTAAGTAAACTACCTACAATTACCTACAATTAACCTAACACTACACTATCAATAAATTAATTAAACACAATTCCTACAATTAAATAAACTAGCTAAAGTACAAAAAATAAAAAAGAACTAAGTTACAGAAAATAAAAAAATATTTACAAACATAAGAAAAATATTACAACAATTTTAAACTAATTACACCTACTCTAAGCCCCCTAATAAAATAACAAAGCCCCCCAAAATAAAAAAATTCCCTACCCTATTCTAAATTAAAAAAGTTACAAGCTCTTTTACCTTACCAGCCCTGAACAGGGCCCTTTGCGGGGCATGCCCCAAGAATTTCAGCTCTTTTGCCTGTAAAAGAATAAATACAATACCCCCCCCCCCACATTACAACCCACCACCCACATACCCCTAATCTAACCCAAACCCCCCTTAAATAAACCTAACACTAAGCCCCTGAAGATCTTCCTACCTTGTCTTCACCATCCAGGTATCACCGATCCGTCCTGGCTCCAACATCTTCATCCAACCCAAGCGGGGGTTGGCGATCCATAATCCGGTCCAGAAGAGGCTCCAAAGTCTTCCTCCTATCCGGCAAGAAGAGGACATCCGGACCGGCAAACATCTTCTCCAAGCGGCATCTTCGATCTTCTTCCATCCGGAGCGAAGCGGCAGGATCCTGAAGACATCCAGCGCGGAACATCCATCCGGACCGACGACTGAACGACGAATGACTGTTCCTTTAAGGGACGTCATCCAAGATGGCGTCCCTTGAATTCCGATTGGCTGATAGGATTCTATCAGCCAATCGGAATTAAGGTAGGAATTTTCTGATTGGCTGATGGAATCAGCCAATCAGAATCAAGTTCAATCCGATTGGCTGATCCAATCAGCCAATCAGATTGAGCTTGCATTCTATTGGCTGTTCCGATCAGCCAATAGAATGCGAGCTCAATCTGATTGGCTGATTGGATCGGCCAATCGAATTGAACTAGATTATGATTGGCTGATTCCATCAGCCAATCAGAAAATTCCTACCTTAATTCCGATTGGCTGATAGAATCCTATCAGCCAATCGGAATTCGAGGGACGCCATCTTGGATGACGTCCCTTAAAGGAACAGTCATTCGTCGTTCAGTCGTCGGTCCGGATGGATGTTCCGCGCTGGATGTCTTCAGGATCCTGCCGCTTCGCTCCGGATGGAAGAAGATCGAAGATGCCGCTTGGAGAAGATGTTTGCCGGTCCGGATGTCCTCTTCTTGCCGGATAGGAGGAAGACTTTGGAGCCTCTTCTGGACCGGATTATGGATCGCCAACCCCCGCTTGGGTTGGATGAAGATCTTGGAGCCAGGACGGATCGGTGATACCTGGATGGTGAAGACAAGGTAGGAAGATCTTCAGGGGCTTAGTGTTAGGTTTATTTAAGGGGGTTTGGGTTAGATTAGGGGTATGTGGGGGGTGGGTTGTAATGTTGGGGGGGGGGTATTGTATGTTTTTTTTTTACAGGCAAAAGAGCTGAAATTCTTGGGGCATGCCCCGCAAAGGGCCCTGTTCAGGGCTGGTAAGGTAAAAGAGCTTGTAACTTTTTTAATTTAGAATAGGGTAGGGAATTTTTTATTTTGGGGGGCTTTGTTATTTTATTAGGGGGCTTAGAGTAGGTGTAATTAGTTTAAAATTGTTGTAATATTTTTCTTATGTTTGTAAATATTTTTTTATTTTCTGTAACTTAGTTCTTTTTTATTTTTTGTACTTTAGCTAGTTTATTTAATTGTATTTATTTGTAGGAATTGTGTTTAATTAATTTATTGATAGTGTAGTGTTAGGTTAATTGTAGGTAATTGTAGGTAGTTTATTTAATTATTTTATTGATAGGGTAGTGTTAGGTTTAATTATAACTTAGGTTAGGATTTATTTTACAGGTAAATTTGTTATTATTTTAACTAGGTAACTATTAAATAGTTCTTAACTATTTAATAGCTATTGTACCTGGTTAAAATAATTACAAAGTTGCCTGTAAAATAAATATTAATCCTAAAATAGCTATAATATAATTATAATTTATATTGTAGCTATATTAGGATTTATTTTACAGGTAAGTATTTAGCTTTAAATAGGAATAAGTTATTTAATAAGAGTTAATTTATTTCGTTAGATAAAAATTATATTTAAGTTAGGGGGGTGTTAGTGTTAGGGTTAGACTTAGCTTTAGGGGTTAATACATTTATTAGAATAGCGGTGAGCTCCGGTCGGCAGATTAGGGGTTAATAATTGAAGTTAGGTGTCGGCGATGTTAGGGAGGGCAGATTAGGGGTTAATACTATTTATGATAGGGTTAGTGAGGCGGATTAGGGGTTAATAACTTTATTATAGTAGCGCTCAGGTCCGCTCGGCAGATTAGGGGTTAATAAGTGTAGGCAGGTGTCGGCGACGTTGTGGGGGGAAGGTTAGGGGTTAATAAATATAATATAGGGGTCGGCGGTGTTAGGGATAGCAGATTAGGGGTACATAGGGATAACGTAGGTGGCGGCGGTTTACGGAGCGGCAGATTAGGGGTTTAAAAAAATATGCAGGGGTCAGCGATAGCGGGGGCGGCAGATTAGGGGTTAATAAGTGTAAGGCTAGGGGTGTTTAGACTCGGGGTACATGTTAGAGTGTTAGGTGCAGACGTAGGAAGTGTTTCCCCATAGGAAACAATGGGGCTGCGTTAGGAGCTGAACGCTGCTTTTTTGCAGGTGTTAGGTTTTTTTTCAGCTCAAACAGCCCCATTGTTTCCTATGGGGGAATCGTGCACGAGCACGTTTTTGAGGCCGGCCGCGTCCGTAAGCAACTCTGGTATCGAGAGTTGCATTTGCGGTAAAAATGCTCTATGCTCCTTTTTTGGAGCCTAACGCAGCATTTGTTTGAACTCTCGATACCAGAGTTAATTTTATGGTGCGGCCAGAAAAAAGCCCGCGGAGCGTTAACAGCCCTTTTACCGCCGAACTCCAAATCTAGGCCTCTGTTTTTGTGTTGGATTTTCATAGCGCCGGTATTACAGGTTGTGCGTTGAGGTTAAAAAGCTTGCGTTACAGCCTATACCGACACGATCCATACCACCACCTGAGAGCAGTAGTTATGGATTTTGTAAAAAAAAAATGTTTCACAAAACTCATAACTAAACTGTTGCAAAGTACACTAACACCCATAAACTACCTATTTACCCCTAAACCGCTGTCCTCCGGCATCACAAACACTATTTAAAACTTATTAACCCCTAATCTGCCACCCGCCCACAATGCGACTATTAAATAAACCTAATAACCCCTAATCCGCCACCTCTCCCGACATCGCCGACACTATAACAAAGCGATTAACCCCTAATCCACCGCACCCCGACATCGCTGCCACTACAATAAAGTTGTTAACCCCTAAACCTCTGGCCTCCCACATCGCCGCCACTAAATAAACCTATTAACCCCTAAATAAAAAATACTAAGCTTACAAAAAATTATAAACAAAATTAGCAAAAATAAAAACAAATACACCTAATCTAATATAAAAAAATAAAAAAGCCCCTCCAAAATAAAAACACCCCCTAGCATACAATAAACTACCAATAGCCCTTAAAAGGGCCTTTTGTATGGCATTGCCCTAAGTTAAACAGCTCTTTTACCTGTAAAAAAATACAAAGTTCCCCCCAACAGTAAAACCCACCACCCAACCAACCCCCTAAAATAAAATAACCTTAAAAGGGCATCCAGCTCTTTTTCACTGCCCTTAAAAGGGCATTCAGCTCTTTTGCAAAAGCCTAAAGCCCTAATCTAAATAAAAAAAAAAAAAACACCCAAAAAATTAGAAAAAAAAAAAACTAACACTAACCCCAGAATATATACTCACGGTTCCTGAAGTCCGGACATCCATTCTTCATCCAGGCGGCAAGAAGTCTTCATCAAGGCTGCCATATCTTCATCCCGATTGCACGGAGCAGAGCCATCCTGGAAGCCGATCCCATCCTGTGCAGAGCGTCCTCTTCATAGGGTCACCGCCGTACACTAAAGTTGAATGCAAATCAGCCAATAGGATGAGAGCTACTGAAATCCTATTGGCTGATTTGAACAGGGGATGGATTAAGATATCACCGTCTGGATCGCTGTCACTGTTTTAACCCCTTAATGACGACAGCACTTTTCTATTTTCTGTCCGTTTGGGACCAAGGCTATTTTTACATTTTTGCGGTGTTTGTGCTTAGCTGTAATTTTCCTCTTACTCATTTACTGTACCCATACATATTATATACCTTTTTTCTCGCCATTAAATAGACTTTCTAAAGATACCATTATTTTCATCATATCTTATCATTTACTATAAAAAATATAAAATATGAGGAAAACGCACATTTTTTCTAACTGTGATCCCCAAAATCTGTTACACATCTACAACCACCAAAAACACCCATGCTAAATAGTTTCCAAATGTTGTCCTGAGTTTAGAAATACCCAATGTTTACATGTTCTTTGCTTTTTTTGCAAGTTATAGGCCAATAAATACAAGTAGCACTTTGCTATTTCCAAACCACTTTTTTTCAAAATTAGCGCTAGTTACATTGGGACACTGATATCTTTCAGGAATCCCTGAATATCCATTGACATGTGTATATTTTTTTTAGAAGCCATCCCAAAGTATTGATCTAGGCCCATTTTGGTATATTTCATGCCACCATTTCACCGCCAAATGCGATCAAATAAAAAAAAAAGTTCACTTTTTCACACATTTTGTTACAAATTTTAGGTTTCTCACTGAAATTATTTAAAAACAGCTTGTGCAAATATGGCACAAATGGTTGTAAATGCTTCTCTGGGAACCCCTTTTTTCATAAATAGCAGACTTATATGGCTTTGGTGTTGCTTTTTGGTAATTAGAAGGCTGCAAAATGCCACTGCACCCACACATGTATTATGCCCAGCAATGAAGGGGTTAATTAGGGAGCATGTAGGGAGCTTGTAGGGTTAATTTTAGCTTTAGTGTAGTGTAGTAGACAACTCCAAGTATTGATCTAGGCCCATTTTGGTATATTTCATGCCACCATTTCACCGCCAAATGCGATCAAATAAAAAAAAAAAGTTCACTTTTTCACACATTTTGTTACAAATTTTAGGTTTCTCACTGAAATTATTTAAAAACAGCTTGTGCGGGGGGGCGGAGCAAGCCGGCAAGCTGGGCAGATGCTAAGCACCAGAGCTCCGGGAAATTTTCACAATTTTCTGGCAATTCTGCCTATAATTTGGGGTTAATTCTTCCCCACTAGCAGTGAAATAGTGCACAAGTGTGGTCCGCTTCTCCAGACGTGTGTTGGACCATTCCGGTACGAACCTGTAATTTGCCGGGGGAAGAGAACCGACACATAATCAGGAAAGACCGGGGCTTTGGCCTGCAGCGGATCCCGCGATCACAGCAACTGACCGAAAAGACACCTAAAAGTGGCGATCCAGATGTACAGACCCTGGCAAACCACAGCATAGGACCGGCAGTGAGGGGATCGCATTTGAACACGGACTATCTTTAAGAATTGCTGAACTATAAGGAGCGGGCCGGCGCCATCTTGTCCCACATGTAAGTGCGCAACTTCACTACATAAGTACACTTGGCCCAACTACAAGCTCTGCATAGTGCAGAACCTTCATAGACTCATATGATACCTGTCTACTAGATATATTGAGGCCCTTACCTCCATCCTAAAATATCTGGGACACTGATTCTGCAGCCTGTGTATGTGAGACCCTTCCAAGTCATAGCTTAAGGGCTGGCCCCTGACCCCTTCAGTGACCATCAGACTTTCCAGACTGAAGCCCCAGCACTCTAAAGATTAAGTGCACTGCGTTAACACACCAGGAAGATAACAGAGGTGCAGATTGCACTTTTCACTACAGCTCTCTCACAGGTCTCTCCCCTCCCTTTCCCGCCGGCCCTGATTGCCTGCGGGTCATACCCCTATACCCTCTCCCACATCGTCCTGAGGGGACAATTCCCCAGGGGAGAGATTAGACCAGATAACACGGCCTAGTGATAACTGCCTCAGCTTCCAGGCCTCACGGCACAACTTTCAACTAGCCCAGCTTCAATTCCTATGTGATGTCAAGATCTGTGCAAACAATGTGCTAGCTATATGCACTGATGCCGCAGCCCCAGTCGGCCCTGATGCTGTTTTCTTTATAGTGCAAACCAGTTTTCCACTTCTCCCACTATTTACCTTTTATATCTCATGCCACTACAATTACAAAAGCACAAGATGCCACAATCTTTTAAAAGAAAGCAAAACTCCCACAAACCTCCGAAAAGAACAGTGGCGGATCACTTTAGCCAGCACACGTCCAGACAACAATCTGGCTCGGAAGAGGATGCCTCAGACACAAGCAGCCTCAATGATGCTCGCATCAGAACAACACTTTCCCAGGCCTCAGGCCGACTACAACACCAAGATGCTGACACTGACAACAATTTAATGGACTCTATCAGGTCGCTCCTGGCCTCGCATCACGACTCCCTCTCCAAGAAGTTTGATAAGGGACATGCTGATCTGAAATGAGACATAGCCCTCATAGGAGAAAGAACGGATGCCCTTGAACGCAAGCAAGAAGATCTCAGAGTAGACCACGGCAACCTCTTAGATTACTCGCAGAGCCTGGCAGAGCAGATCACTGACCTCGAGCTCAAACTCGCAGACCTTGAGGATAGGACTCGCCGCAATAACATCAGGGTGAAAGGTATTCCTGAATCTGTGCCCCCGCAGGAGCTCGAAAAATTCCTCCAGGACTTTTTTGTTGCAGTCCTAGGTCCGGAGATTGAGAAGGAGATGCTCCTCGATAGAGCCCATAGAGCCTTGAGGCCGAGGACGGCAGAAGGTGATAAACCTAGAGATGTTGTGGCCCGGCTACATTATTACACCTTTCGAGAGAAACTTCTGAGAGCCCTGGCGGGGGACAAGCCACTCCCGGAGCAGTTTGCTGACATTCAGGTCTTCCAAGATCTCTCTCCCCACACTCTTCAGATAAGAAGGCATTACCAACCCTACACTAAAATTTTGAGAGATAAGAGCATCAAATACAGGTGGGGCTTTCCTGTCAAGCTATACATCAATAAGGACGGTCAACAATATGCGGCATCCTCACCTCAACAAGCAAGGGAATTACTTCAAAGATGGAGCCTACTACCACAAGATCCTCAGATACCATCTCAAGCAATAGTTCCTGGTAGAGGCCTGAGAGCATCAGCCCCTGAATGGGGCTCCCTTCCACAGAGACCCAGCAGTGACCAGAGGAATATCTCAATTTCTAAGACTAGAGACACTCCTTCGTGAGATACTCCATCCTGGTCATTGCTCTGATGTGCACACAGTTGTCTCCTTAATTGGGGGCTTACAATTGAGGGACTCTTTATTACTGCAGAGACTGACTCGTGTGTACCGAGGGTACACGAAGATTGGTGAGACTACCAAGGCACAATAGATGTTTTCTCTTTTGTACATTAATGTTCTCTGACTACCTCCTCTCCTCACCTCTCCTCCACTTCCTTCTTGTTTTCTCTTCCTTTTCCTTTCTCTAACCATTCTTTATCTCCTCCTCCTTTCCCCCTCTCCCCCTTTGTTTTTTCTTTTTCCTCTCTTACTCTACTTCCTTGTGCTAGTAATTAACTGTAAACTATACTTATCTAACTCATTAAGGCCACTCAAGTTAAGTTGTAACCCGTGGCTCACTATGCCCCAGCACTTTTTTAAATGGCCATCGTTTAGAGAGACACCTTCCCTAACTATACTAAGGAGATACCCCACGGCAGTAGAGTATATTAATAACAGCTCTACACTCCCTCTCTAGATTGCCTACTCCCTCTGGATAAATGAGTGTTATGTAAGAGAAGGGATGGGATAGGCAGGAGTCGGGGCCCCTTAGACACCTATTAGGCATCTATCTCCCATTAAACAACAGCCTGAGTGCCCTGAATAGTACAACTCCTAAATTGGCTCTCTTGGGCTGATGGTCATCTTTAGAGGATGTTATTTGTATCCATGTTGTTGCTGTTTACCCTGTTGATGTTCTTACTGGCAGTTATGTATGTACCTCAAGTTATTTAGGATGCCTAATAACCAATATTTGCTCAGAATCTTCAGACTGGCGTCTGCCAGGTCCCCATGTTGTTGCTGTTTTGACTAATAGTTATGTATATACCTCACAAAGATTAGATGGCCACCGTCAGGAGTTGCACACTTCCTACTCCCCATGAGCGACTAGTATACCCAATGTTCAATACGTTACTTACAGCCATCCACACACACCCTTATCACATGCCTCCTTGACTGTGTCGATCTCATACCATCTATACTAACGGCCTCTCCACTTGTGCTTGACCGACCAAGACTTAGATTAGCTCCCACCTGGTGGCCGTCAGGCTCACATGAGATACTAACTCCAAGGTATAAAATTGGCACCCCCCTAAACGTACCCCCCGCAAACTGACGGTGGCCATCATATATTGTTCGTTTATAAAGATGTTGATGTTGTTCAATGTTGTTCAGTGTTGTTTTTCCTCTTATTGATTTGGGCAATTCATCCTAATATCTATGTCCATAACAACAGAAATTTGGGTCCTGAAATACCTCCCCCCGCAGACGCACTATGTCTGCATATAGCCACCCCTGAGGAGACATTACGGTCAGAGACCCATGAGCACAGACTTACACACGAGTCTTCCATTTCTCCATTTCTCCCCCTTCATTTCTCATTTTGACAGCCCTATAACAGTGATAATTATGCGCACCCATTACAGTAACAGAGTGTCAGACCCTCGCTTATAGCGAGAAAAGTACAATAGTGACTGGAGGTGGGAGAGAGGAGGGGGGAGGGGTTTTCTCCTCTCTCTCTCTCCTTCTCTCTCTCTCTCCCTCTTCTTGCACGCTTTAAAATGACCGACTGGGGCTCGGCTATCTCTGCTGGCCTCTCCCCCCCCACATATCTATAGTTGTGCTCTCCAACTGTTAGTTGTGAGATCACTCATTGTGATAGTGTTTAGATACACATCGATATACGCTAGTAGCGCTTTAACCTCAAGACACCCTGTCTGTGGCCTGAAGTGCTCCAACGCCCACCCCCCTCCTTCTCCCACCCATACCCCCCCGTCCCCACCAACCTGCGCCACCCCCTCTCAAACCTTTTCCCTTACCTGCTATTGAGGCCCTTATCTGCTACCCAGGAGAAGCCTGCTCATAATATGGCTCCCGTTTTGGCTGCCACCCTGAACGCCCAGGGACTTAACTCGCCTACTAAAAGGAGTCTCCTGCATCACTACCTACTTGCCCACAAAATACATTTAATGTTTTTGCAAGAAACCCACTGGGAAAGGGGCTCTAAACAGCCCAGGAGTTCCCCTCTATATCCGATCTGTGAAACCGCCTCCTATACGAAAAAAAAAGAGGGGTTGCCATAATGATCCATCGTGATGTTAGTTGTACGATTGATCACATTGAGCGAGATCCTGAGGGTAGGTTCCTTATCCTAGTTTGTGCCCTGAATGGAGCCCCCTACACGTTGGCCTCCATTTATGCCCCGAACTCGGGTCAGATCCCCTTCCTCCGAAAATTCCTGAACATCTTGGATCCACTCAAGAGAGGACATCTCTTGGTGGGGGGTGATCTGAATTTGGTCTGGAACCCAGAGCTGGACAAGAAAAGAAACACAAATCATCCAACTGACCGTAATCTACTTTCGCTTTCAATGGCCTTTCGTAGGCTAATGTATCAATTTGGACTGTTTGATGTCTGGAGATGTTTAGCTCCGACCGAACTAGACTACACACACCACTCGGTGCCCCATAATTCGTACTCTCGTTTAGACTATCTACTCTGTGACTCATGGACACTTGACAAATTTGCGGGATCAAGGATCAGGCCCTGTCCGTGGTCAGACCATGATATGGTTAGTGCCCAACTCTTTGACTTACAGGCCCCCAACGGTAGGCCGTCCTGGAAACTTCCAGACCAGTGTCTCGCAGAAACAGAGATTCCACGTCTTAATGAAATCATCCTAGATTTCATAACACACAACGACACTGGTGATACGAGCCTTGAAATAGTCTGGGCCACCCTCAAAGCGTATTTGAGAGGTTATTTCATAAAGAAAAAGGCCCAATGGAAAGCGGCTCATAAGATCCCCTTTTCAAAGCTGTATGCCGAGCTAAGACTCCTGGAGAAGGCCAACAAAAAAGCCCCGGACCCCACTCTAGCCACCCAGGTGGGGGCAATAAGGTCCGAGATTAATAAACGAGAGCTTTTGAAAGTGCAAACCAATCTATTCAAATTAAAACAAATATACTATTGTAAAGGGAACAAGGCCGATAGGCTCTTGGCCCATAAACTTCGCAATAGGGCGGTTGCCAGTAGAATCCCGGCCATCAATTCTGGTCGTGGCATGGTATACTCTCCTAGGGAGATTGGCTGAGCCTTCTCAGACTATTATGCTTCCCTTTATGATCTAGATAGCGGTTCTAATGACCCACCTGTGAGAGGTGAGGAGTTGGGGCAATTTTTAACCGAGTTGCGGCTACCACGGCTAAGTGAAGAGTCTGCAGCAGACCTTGATAGACCATTCACATTGGAGGAAGTGAAGGCGGCCGTCCTGTCCCTTAAACCCCACAAAGCTCCTGGTCCAGATGGCTTCTCAACCCTCTTCTACAGAACTTTTGTGTCTCTCCTTTCTCCACTTTTACTCCGACTGTTTAATGATGTGGCTAAAGGAGGTAAGACGTTAGGGGAATTCTTAGAGGCTACTATTATGACCATCCCTAAAGAAGGAAAAGACCCCAAGGAATGTGGGAGCTACAGACCTATCTCCCTTATAAATGTGGACATCAAGATATATTCTAAAGTTCTTGCGACAAGACTTGGGAAACACCTTCCTTCCATAATCCACTTAGACCAAGTCGGATTCGTCCAAGGTAGACAGGGTTCTGATAATACCCGTAGACTGCTGAACATCTTCGCTGAATCACATGACATGGGCCTGCCCCTTCTCACCCTCTCATTAGATGCCGAAAAAGCCTTTGACAGGGTGAGATGGGAATATATGTTCGAGACTCTGAGAACCTTTGGGATCCCGCTCTCATTTTGTAGGGCAGTTGAGGCCCTATACACCCTTCCTACAGCTGTGGTTAAGGGGCTGGGTTTTTGCTCCCCTAAAATACACATACGCAATGGGACGAGGCAGGGATGCCCCCTGTCCCCGCTCCTTTTTGCGATGGTTATGGAGCCACTAGCAGAGGCCATCAGGCAGGACACCCAAATCCAGGGTCTGTTGCTGCATGATTCAGTACAAAAAGTGGCATTATTCGCTGATGATCTTACACTTTTTATTGCCGAGCCGGCCTCATCACTCCCTCCACTGATGGCCCTTATTGAGAGATTCGGGGTTCTCTCTAATTACAAAATAAATGTAGCCAAGACGGAGGCGTTCTCGATTCATTTAGATTGTCAAGAACAGAAAACTTTGCGACAGCAATATTCCTTTAAATGGTCTACTAGAGGTATCCGGCACCTTGGGGTCTTCCTGTCCCATGATAAGGAGATGGTCATTCATGAAAACTATCACACCTTGCTGAAGACAGTCGATAAACATCTGAGAGCAAAGAAATATGACGAGCTCTCCTGGATGGGAAGAATTGCAGCTCTGAAAATGATGCTACTACCCAAACTAACGTACATTATGCGATGCATCCCCCTCCCAGTCCCAGATAAGCTTCTGAAAAACTTTCAGACCCTTTTTAACAGATATGTCTGGAACAACAAGAAACCCAGAGTTGCGGCCTCAATCTTACAGTCCCCCTTAGACCTGGGAGGACTGGGATTGCCAAGCGTTAAGATGTATTATGAGGCGGCAATGATCTTGCATGTCTCAGCTTGGGGACGAGACCTCCCCCCCACGAGATGGAGGGACCTTGAGCAGGCATCATTGCCTGCCTATACAGATCTTTCTGACTTACTGTGGTTCCCCCCACATCTTGCCACCATGCACACTATCCCTAACCCAATCGTTAGAGGATGCCAAATGCTATGGTATAAATTGCGACACCACATTCAGATCGCCCCCCATCCTTCTCCTATCCAGCCTGTACTCCCCATACTTCAGACCCTCCCTAATATGAGACTGAACTGGTGGCGGCAGATTGGAATCTTGACAGTGGGAGACTTCTATGCAGGAGATCGGCTACTAACACAAAACGAGATGGTGGCAAACTTTGAGGTCCCGAGACAATTAGCATTTGAACTTCTAAGATTAAGATCCCTACTAAAAGCCTGGGGGTTCTTGAGGGATGCCCCACGGCCTCTTACGGCTTGGGAAGCCCGATGGAAAACGGGTCTTCAGACCTATAAACCCCTCACGGCACATTATCGATGCCTACTGGTTCCCCCCACAATCCCCAAGACGAGACACATGCTCTCCTGGGAGACGGAAATACAAACGGTGTACCCCCCTAAGAAATGGTTATCGGCCATCGCCAAGACCAAAGCGGCCTTACATTGCACCACGATGTATGAGCTCTACTTTAAAATGCTCACCAGGTGGCATCTGGTCCCCACCAGATTGCAGACCCTCTATCCTGATTACTCCCCTTCATTTTGGAGGAACTGTGGTGAAATTGGCACTCCACTGCACACCTGGTGGTCCTGTCCTAACCTAAAGGCACTCTGGGGTAAAACCAGTAGGATCTGTTGCTTGATGGGTCTTCCAGAAATTAGGGACCCCGGAATTGCCCTTCTCCACTTGGGCCTAGAGAAAGTGCCTCCGCATCAGAGAACCCTTCTCATATATATACTTACTTCTGTCAAAATGACAATTGCCAGGAATTGGAAGAAAGTCCATCCCCCAAAATGGCAAAGTGTAATGGAATATCTGAACTATGTCAAGTCCATGGAAGACTATGTCTACAGAACTCGGCGAAAGTCAGAAACTTTCTGTCTTATATGGGAACCCTGGGAAGCTTACCAGCAGAGCCTCAGAGCTAAATCTTAGGTCTCCCTACTCCCCAGCGCTACTGGCCCCAGATACAGGTCCAGGATGCTCTGTTCACCCTTCTTCCCTCTCCACCCCCCTCCCTCCACTCAATGAGCTCCCCCTCCCTTCCCCTCCCCTCCCCTCCTAATATCCTTCTCCCCCCAAGGGGGTACTTCAGACCGCAACAATACACAGATGACTGAATCTTGACTATGCCCCCTGGGAGCGGTGGCCCTTATTGGCTTCTCGTACCCGTTCAGCAGCATTTACAAGCGATACCCACATAGCAACCAACTACTAGCGTAATTCCGCTTTTATAAAGCAGGTCAAAAGGCGGAATAAAAACCTTAAACCTACCAACTGACAACGACTCTCCCAACATGTAAACGCTCTTACTCACTCCTTATTTCACCTCCCACTCAGGTATAGTTTGATCTTTAGATATGCTAGAAATGGAGATAAAAACCTGGATATATTATGCAATATTTATATCATTTCAATGTACTGCGAGATACCATTTTTGTGATTTTTATGTTTACTTGATATTTGTAACGTTTAAAAGAGTTGTGATAACCTATTTATATAATAAAAAATATTTAAAAAAAAAAAAAAAAAAAAAAAAAAAAATATTGATATGATCATACGCATTAAAAAAAAAATTAAAAAAAAAAAAAAAACAGCTTGCACAAATGGTTGTAAATGCTTCTCTGGGAACCCCTTTTTTCATAAATAGCAGACTTATATGGCTTTGGTGTTGCTTTTTGGTAATTAGAAGGCTGCAAAATGCCACTGCACCCACACATGTATTATGCCCAGCAATGAAGGGGTTAATTAGGGAGCATGTAGGGAGCTTGTAGGGTTAATTTTAGCTTTAGTGTAGTGTAGTAGACAACTCCAAGTATTGATCTAGGCCCATTTTGGTATATTTCATGCCACCATTTCACCGCCAAATGCGATTAAATAAAAAAAAATGTTAAATTTTTCACAATTTTAGGTTTCTCACTGAAATCATTTACAAACAGCTTGTGCAGTTATGGCATAAATGGTTGTAAACGCTTCTCTTGGATCCCCTTACTTCAGAAATAGCAGACTTATATGGCTTTGGCATTGCTTTTTGGTAATTAGAAGGCTTCTAAATGCCGCTGCGCACCACACGTGTTTTATGTCCAGCAGTGCAGGGGTTAATTAGGGAGCTTGTAGGGAGCTAGTAGGGTTAATTTTAGCTTTAGTGTAGTGTAGAAGACAACCCAAAGTATTGATCTAGGCCCATTTTGGTATATTTCATGCCACCATTTCACTGCCAAATGCGATCAAATAAAAAATTGTTCGCTTTTTCACAAACTTTTTCACAAAGCTTAGGTTTCTCACTAAAATTGTTTACAAAAAGCTTGTGCAATTATGGCACAAATGGTTGTAAATGCTTCTCTGGGATCCCCTTTGTTTAGAAATAGCAGAAATTTGCTTTTTGGTAATTAGAAGGCCGCTAAATGCCGCTGCGCATCACACGTGTATTATGGCTAGCAGTGAAGGGGTTAATTAGGTAGCATGTAGGGAGCTTGCAGGGTTAATTTTAGCTTTAGTATAGAGATCAGCCTCCCACCTGACACATTACATTCCCTCTCCCAAACAGCTCTCTTCCCTCCCCACCCCACAATTGTCCCCGCCATGTTAAGTACTGGCAGAAAGTCTGCCAGTACTAAAATAAAATCTATCTTTGATATTTAAAAAAAAAGAGGAATATTTACATATGCTAATCTGTAGGATCCCCCCTTAGCCCCCAACCTCCCTGATACCCCCCAAACAGCTCTCTAACCCTCCCCCTCTAACTTATTAGTAGCCATCTTGTTTACAGTAAAATCTTTTTTTTTTATTTTATTTTTATATTTTCCTGTAGTGTAGCTTGCCCCCCCAAGGACCAACCCCCACCCCCTCCCAGATCCCTTAGATTATTTTATTTTAAATATTTTTGGCCCTTACTGCCATTTTTTGTAGTGTAGCGGTTCCCACCCGCTCCCTACCCAATGCCCATAAAAATGCCCCTTTAGGTGCAATGGGTAGCTTAAGTTTTTTTTAGAGATAGATTTTTTATTTTGGGGGGTTGGTTGGGTGGTGGGTTTTACTGTTGGAGGGACTTTGTATTTTTTTACAGGTAAAAGAGCTGTTTAACTTAGGGCAATGCCCTAAAAAAGTCAATTTTAAGGGCTATTGGTAGTTTATTGTAGGCTAGGGGTGTTTTTATTTTGAGGGAGCTTTTTATTATTATAGGGCTATTAGATTAGGTGTAATAGTTTTTATTTTTGATAATTTCATTTAATATTTTTTGTAAGCTTAGTGTTTTTTATTTTTTTGTAATTTAGTGTTTATTATTTTTTGTAATTTTAGAATTTTAAATATATTTTGTAGTGTTTCTTTTTAAATTTGTAATTTAGATTTTTTAATTGGTAGTATTTTTTTTTATTTTATTAGAATAGTAATGTTAGGTTACTTTATAGTTTAATGTTAGGTTTATTTTTATTCCACAGGTTATTTTAAGATAATTGTATTGTAATTTTAATTTTAAGCTAGGGGGGTGTTAGGTTTAGGATTGAAGCTTGTGGGCCTTTGTTTCTGGCTAGGCAGACAGAGATTGCCACAATTCAACCCGATCGAGTACGATCGGGTTGATTGACACCTCCCTGCTGGCGGCCCATTGGCCTCAAGTCTGCAGGGGGAGGCGTTGCACCAGCAGCTCTTGTGAGCTGCTGGTGCAATGCTGAATACGGAGAGCGTATTGCTCTCCACATTCAGCGATGTCTGTCGGACCTGATCCGCACTGTCGGATCAGGTCCGACAGACATTTTATAAATAGGCCTCTTTAGGTTTATGTTAGGGTGTTAGGTTTAAACATATTTTTTTTTTTCCCCATAGACGTCAATCAACACTCTCTCCTCATTAATGTCTATGGGGGAAAGCGTGCAAGAACACATCAAATCAGCCCTTGGCTTAACGCCACCATATCGCACACGCACAAAGAGGCTTTTCAGTAGCTCGTAATGGAAGTGCTAGGGAGAGTCAAATAATGCAACTTTTTAAATCCTGTTTAGCACAAAACTCGTAATCTAGGTGAATGAAGCTTATAAAATACAAACATATATATATATAGAGGTATTTTTTATTTACCAAGGGAATTCGAATTTTAAAGTAATTAGTAGTAATATAATCAGACAGCAAAAACAATTTTACATATGGCACTAGCTATGGAAATAATCTTTGAATACACCACATTCTATGTTAATTGACATTAGATAAACAGCAAAAAAAAAAAACAGCAAAAACACCTAATGCAATACCAGATGCACAATTATAATTATATTTTTACAGAAAAGAAGATTATTTTGCAGATATAAAAAATATTGTAAGTTCTAATAAACTGAGTATGCATAACATATTCCCAACTTATACAAAATATAACAACAATATATACAATGTATATATATATATATATATATATATATATGCTGGACTTTAGACCATTCTATCTGAGTGACTGAATCATATATGATTATTGTCTAATATGCCTATAAGGCACACCATAACACCCCAATTGAAGAATTTGGATTATACATCTATGGTTAGGACTGTATCTATGGTTAGGACTGTATCTATTGCTTATCTGACCACCTAAGTCCTCTGAAAAAATCTGTACCATATTACTTGAAACATGACTGATAGTTATATGTAGTATTAGGTATAGATGTAGCGGACTTTATCATTGATCACTTTTATGATATGTTTTTTATATGGTTTTAATATATTTTAATTATTGTCCAGGATCACAACAGTATTCTTTAGTCTTTATGACACAGAATCTGACATATAGTGCGTGTTGTGATTGGATGCTGGGGTGTATGTGGGCCGCAGATGCGGCTCGACACTGGAGGACAATGCACGTTGGGTATTTAAGATTTAGGGTTTGGTAATTTAGTTAAGTACAGCTTTTTGGTACAGATTATTGCTGTATTATGCATATGACAAAGAGGATGAAATATCCTCGAAACGTTATGCTTTTTACTAAGTGACATTAAAGGTTACATTTTAATTTGAACAACCAGTGAATGCCTTCATTTCTTTGATACTATTTTTGGATACCATGTGGAGATTTCACCCTGGGAGCTGACTTGTTTTGAAATATGGAGTGCCTAACCTATTGACTGTTTTTATATATATATATATATATATATATATATATATATATATATATATATATATATATATATATATATATATATATAGCAAGATAAATCAAAATCACAGTAAAATGTACTATTTTAGTATGTATTCCATTCAGCTGTATATGCGCAAAATCTGTTTAATTATTAAAATAAAAATACTTTTGTCATAATTCAAGTAAAAATGCATGATTTTCAATTCCATATAAAAGATCTTTGTAGCATAAAGAAGATGAATTGGAAAGCCCAAAGTCCCTCACTAAGAAATATATTCACATGAGAGTTATACCATTTGTCATAAAGGGCAAGAGAACACTTTCAATATACTTAATGCAATTATTGACTGTGAATTACCTTAATTGCCAACACAATCACTGAGATGTTTCCCGTCATACTATCCTTCTTTCTTCTTTTATATTGACCTGTGGACTCCCTTTGACATCTCCTATATCCACATATAATCAGAAAGGCCTTTATGTGGTTGAATTAGAACTAAAAATATATCCATTTTTTGACAAGATACAAACACTCAGGCATTTTAGAAACAAGATACTGGGGAGACGTTAACCCAGTCTGTCATAATAAATAATATAGCAGTTAGAAAGTAATCATAGCAATTATATGATTGAAGTATATCACATGAGAAACTAAACAGCTAACCTGTGATATACTTCAGTTGTTTTATTGCTATGATTACTATAAACTAACCATAATTGTTATGCAGGTTTTGTTGTTGGGGGACATTTTTGTTCATGACAACCTGCTGTTTACTTGAGTCAGAAATCTCAGACACTTGTAATTTCTTCCAATTCTTCTTCCTTTCATTTAATCTCCACTTGTCACGCAGTTCAGCACTGTATTGAATTACTGCCAGAATGCCACAGCACTCTCATGGTTTATGTTAATGCCATTGACAAATGACTATGTTTTTGTAAGGTAGAAGAACACTTTATGTGGACAAGATTTTTTTTATTTATAATGTGGTTTTTCTGCGGAAGTGGGTTAGTCTCCACAAATGGCTCAATAAATAGTTGCATATATTTCTTGAGAGTGCATTTTTTTCATTTTTTTTTTCATTTGAGCTATCTATTATAATTTATATTAGTTATACTTACATATATATGGGTTAAAAAATAACACTTTATTTAACATATATGCTAAATGGACAAAACAGTGAATCAGACACCAATATGGAATGTTAGAGATGGGTATGTGCGCTTCCAAACTCCATATGAGTCAATATTCCAAAATGAGTGTCTCAAATTAAAAACATAAGGGCCGTGTGGACATGGAGGTAGTGTGGGTCATCAGCTGGGTTTAGTATAGGGAAGCTAATATAATGGCTATCTGTATATCTCAGTATCACACATAAGCTTGTTCAATCTTATTCATATCTGAATGCAGGCACGCTATGCACTCAGAGGCAACCTCCTACCTGCGTACTGCTTTTATTAAACAAAGTCAGCCGATTTCTAGCTTATTCCCTATTGATAGATTCATACAAACTCAATACACACAGCACAGCACACAAGTGTAAATTGCTAATGAGTCATATATATATATATATATGTTCGTTGGATACATTCAATATAGTCAGTTGTAAATTGAGAGACTGATCTCTCACATGCCTGGTTATAATAACCTTGTACATTAAATGTTATATTCAATATTGTTATGTCTCACTATTGGCGGATATATTGTAATGGAGTAACTCATAAGCATATTAACTATTCATTGATTTACTGCTTAAACATATCTCTTTGCAGAGATAGTCTGTTAACCGGATTTTCGACCAGCTAATACGTGCATACCGCACCTTATACAGGTTACCAAACGCTATAAAAGTATTCAAACCCTTACATAACAATCACACCCTATGCTGATATTGTGTATCCACTGAGGTATTAATAAAACCGCTTGCTATGGATGCTGAGTTAGACCACACACAGATCCCTCTAGGTTATGCCCACCAATGCGTTTCCTCATTCAAACGTGACTTTGTCAGAGCATAGGGTCAGCCCAGCGTGAATCCATGCTTTTTATACTTATTCGTTGCCATGGTGACGCAGGATCGTTTGCGGAAGTGTTACACCACATTGGCAATTTACTTTGCAAATTAATACTGCTATTGAACATCGTATATATGTTTTGTTTACCAAACATTTATCTGGGTTTACGAGTTTTAAATTGAAGTAATTGTGTAGAGAACCAGTGACTGTGTCTTTGTCATTACTCTTTTACAGGCAATTTAACATGATACCGGAGCTCAGAAATAGTAACCTGAAAAATGTCCATTGTAGCTATGAACAAAAAACCCTTATTTTTGTGACTAAGTGATCCATTCTAAAGACAATATCAATTTTACACCTCTTGTTTACAGTCGGTTTATGCCTATTTAGACAAAAAGCGACATTATAGTTTAGATCTATAGGTCCAAAGAGACATTGGCCTCTATTTATCAAGCTGTCTACTTACCTGCATTGGACGGCCCCAATACACTCACCTAAGATTGCCTAACATTGCCGCCACGGACCTGAATACATTTGCCAAATTTATCAAGAAAGTTGTCAAAAAGCCACGCACCAAGTATGGTGCGATGAGCAGCGGACTGTTGTTAACTAACAGTCATCGATCTCGCTGCTCTTCGGCTTATTCGCAGCTTTCTTGCTATACTGTCACTAAGCACTCACACTATACTATACAGTTTTACCCCGTAAACCGCCACTCCCGGAGCCCCCCGCAACTAAATAAACTTATTAACCCCTAAACCGCCGCTCCCGGACCCCACCGCAACTATAATAAATATATTAACCCCTAAACCGCCGCTCCTGGACCCCGCCACCACCTACATAAAGTTATTAACCCCTATCCTGCCGCTCCCGGACCCGCCACCACCTACATAAAGTTATTAACCCCTATCCTGCTGATCCCGGACCCCGCTGCAACTAAATAAATTGTTTAACCCCTAAACCGCCACACCCAGAGCCCACCGCAACTAAATAAAATGTTTAACCCCTAAACCGCCACTCCCGGAGCCCTCCGCCACCTACATTATATATATATTAACCCCTATCCTGCCCCCCTACACCGCCACCACTATAATAAAGTTATTAACCCCTAAACCTAAGTCTAACCCTAACCCTAACACCCCCTAACTTAAATATAATTTAAATACATCTAAATAAATATTACTATTATTAACTAAATTATTCCTATTTAAAACTAAATACTTACCTATAAAATAAACCCTAAGATAGCTACAATATAATTAATAATTACATTGTAGCTATTTTAGGATTTATTTTTATTTTACAGGCAACTATGTATTTATTTTAACTAGGTACAATAGTTATTAACTATGTAATAACTACCTAGATAAAATAAAGACAAAATTACCTGTAAAATAAAACCTAACTTAAGTTACAATTACACCTAACACTACACTATAATTAAAATAATTACATAAATTAACTACAATTAAATAAAACTAATTACAATTAAATAAAATTAACAAAAGTACAAAAAACCAAAACACTAAATTACAGAAAATAAAAAATAATTACAAGAATTTTAAAATAATTACACCTACTCTAATCCCCCTAATAAAATAAAAAAGCCCCCCAAAATAATAAAATTCCCTACCCTACACTAAATTACAAATAGCCCTTAAAAGGGCCTTTTGCGGGACATTGCCCCAAAGTAATCAGCTCTTTTACCTGTAAAAAAAGAAATACAATGCCCCCAACATTAAAACCCACCACCCACACACCCAACCCTACTCTAAAACCCACCCAAACCCCCCAAAAAAACCTAACACTAACCCCCTGAAGATCACCCTACCTTGAGCCGTCTTAACCCAGCCGGGCACAAGTGGACCTCCAGAGGGGCAGAAGTCTTCATCTGATCCAGGCAGAAGAGGACATCCAGACCGGCAGAAGTCTTCATCCAGGCGGCATCTTCTATCTTCATCCATCCGGAGCAGAGCGGGTCCATCTTCAATCCATCAGACACAGAGCATCCTCTTCCATTGACGTCCTAACAAAGAATGAAGGTTCCTTTAAATTACGTCATCCAAGATGGCGTCCCTTGAATTCTGATTGGCTGATAGGATTCTATCAGCCAATCGGAATTAAGGTAGGAAAAATCCTATTGGCTGATCCAATCAGTCAATAGGATTGAGCTTGCATTCTATTGGCTGATTGGAACAGCCAATAGAATGCGAGCTCAATCCTATTGGCTGATTGGATCAGCCAATAGGATTGAACTTCAATAATAGGAAACCTAGCTAATAATAGATATCAACAAAAGGATCTTTTAGATGTAAAATAAAAAGATGTAATATGTGTAAATATGTGACACATAGTGTTACTTCCTCTACCTCAGGATATACATATCAACTTAAAGAGAGATTGGACTGCAGCTCTAACTTTGTAATATACCTACTCACTTGTATATGTGGGGCCCAATATTTGGGCAGAACGATCAGGAAAGTTAGAAGCAGATGGGGTGAACACTTTAGAAATATAGATAAGGGGAAGCTCAAACACAGTGTCTCCCGACATCATGCCCAGTGTCACCCTGGTTTTAACTGTCAGTTTTGGATAACCATTGGAAAGGATTCATTACAAACAAGGTACCAATAGGTTTAAACACCTATGCCAGAGGGAAACCTACTGGATTTATAAATTTGGTACTCTCTTCCCAGCGGGGCTAAACGAGAACATAGACATGTCCGCTTTCTGAATATTTGTTTAATTCTTTATGATTTTCTGCTAAACCTCATTTAAATATACATCTTGTTAAGTGTATATCTTGTCACCATCTCTTTAACATGCAACATTTACTAGCAGAGGTTATATAATGTTTGAGGTTATAGTTAGGGAGGGCCAGAATCCACACCTTTTATATCAGATTATATATCACTTTGATCACTATAGATACAATTCACTAATGTTAGGTTTATTAGTTATATCACATAATATTATTATTTCCCAACACTTATTTAATTGTTATATTTATCAAATAATAATCACTTATATTAATTTATTTAGATTATGTTTAGCAAGGATATAATTTAGGTCCTTACATATAGTTTGTATTATACACATTTTATATCTCACTCACATTATTTAGCTCTTTTTATAAAGTAGAGAAGGAGAATTAGTTACTAGGTAGCATAGAATATACTTTTTTAGGTAGTTGCTATTATATTATTTTCTCACATTAGTTTAGTGTATTCCCCTTATCACCACTTGTCATCTCGCTATCCACTTTATCATTAAATACCTTCATTTGTATCATGTTTATATACATTCATATCTCACAATTTTATATATTTTTATTGAATATCCCTTTTAGTATCTGTTCATATAGTAGATATATGTCTTCACACCTTCGATATATAGATTTCTCTTGGATCCCTAGAAGTGTGTAGAGTTAAATTCAGTCTCACTATTTACTTATTTATTTGTTATCTTATTTAGCCATTTCCCTATATACAAGTGAATTATAGGTATCACTATTTTTCATACAACTTGTAGCGAGTATAGTCTGTATATTTGATATAGACGTTGACTCTACTCATAAATAGCCTAGAGCGGTGACGTATATTTAGTACTAACCACATGAGGACCCAGTAATTTGACGAATTCAACTCTCTTTGGGCCGTGGCCACGTTGCCATTAGCAACATACATTCAAATAACTTTAGGCCTAAACTAGACCGACATCGGAACAATAATATACGACTTGTTATGGGAAACAAAAATAAGGTAGAGCATATTAGTATCATAATGAGACTTATTGCTCACATATAGTTATGTTCAAATGTATGAATCACCTGCTCTTTATCATATGAATACTAAGATTCCCATATATATTTTTAAATAGTTTTGAATATTCACATAGGACTATTAGATTGAAACATATAAATGTTAACTAAATAAATAACTTCGATTCTATAAGTATAATTTGAATAAAGTGAGTCTCACATTTAAAAAAAGTATAATGGATGGGTCCCAGACAAGGAAAATGAACTCAAACATCATGAATTTGACTGACTAGCGGCTCATTCCTAATATTTACACCCTTGATGTATCATGTTTATAAATATATAATTTGGGATACTACTTAGATGCATCAGTTATCAGATTAAAAATACTATACCGTATGTGATGTTGACATGATATCCACTTCAAGATATCTGAGAGGGATATAGCGATGTATATTATATATATCTTTTTATTATCATTTTTTATTTATTGCTGCAAGTGTGTTTGTATATACTCAATGGTTTTACTATAATATGATGTTAGAGCTTTGTATATAATCTGTTATCAATTTCTAACACTGGTATTCTCAATTGGATTAATTATGTGTTCACACACCTGAATAGGTGTGTCACTTTTTAGATGATAGGGATTGGATACTATGTGTATTTAAGCCAGTACTCTCTGTTCATGAACAGAAGCCTAATAAAACAGACAGCAGTCTGAGAAACGCGTTGTTTATTGTTCATTTTATATTAGTGTAATTTGTTTTACATTTTGTATTTTACTATACCATTAAATTGTGTTTTTTAAAACTTCAATTGAGAGTCTGAGCTTAATTGGTCCATATAGGACATTGGAGAGACCAGTAATCTTGTTGTTCCAGTGAGCTGGGACACTGTGAGTTCCCAGTCTGCCTCTATTAGCACAACGGAGGGCTGCTACATCTGTGAGTATCCATTTGGCATTCACATTATTCCATTTGCTCCAACTGTATTACACTAGGAGGTGCCTTTGTCTTTGTGATTCCTTTCCACAGAGAAAATTTACTCCTCAGAAGGGAGTTGCTTATTACATATGTAATCTCCATAATATATATATCTCCCACATATATGCTGTTCTTTCCCAAAATATCTTCAAAATATCTTCAAAATGAACAGAATACTTTCCTTATCCAAATCTCACCCCTCTACATATGCTCATTGAGATCATAAAGGATAGACCACTAATAAGCTTAGTCCCATAAATAGGTGGTATTTTATCTTATAGGAAACATTTATAGGAAATGGCCTCATTTATTTTCCTTTTGGTGCAGCTAATTGTAGCTCATGGATCCATCTGCATTCCTTTTGCAGAAGTATTTTTGTAATGTCACTCCTTCTTCCTCTCAATTTCAATTGCTCAATTGCAAAGATAAAGATCTCATATTTGTGTCCTTGATGTACAGTGTTCATATGTTGTGCTACTGGTACATAAGATTCCATTTGATATCACCTATATGTTCTAGTACTCTAGTACATAGTTCTCTGGAGGTTTCACCCATGTATATCCGGGGACATTTGCACATAGCGACATAGATCATTCATCGTGATCTACAGTTTAAAAAAATCTGAAATTTCATATTTTTTACCCATTTTTGGGTGTGTGAAGATTTTAGTAGGGGCCATATTTTTGCACGCCTGACACCTGCCACATTTGTGGAATCTTTGGTTCCTTGTAGCTACATTCTCGATTGTTCTTGTGAGTAGTGGCTAATCTATTCATTAGGATATGCAGTGATTACTTCTGCAAGGTCTTCATTTTCCTGAAGTACATGCCAGTGTCTCTGAAAGATATTCCTAATAATGATATTTTTCTCATCAAAAGTTCCTATTATTCTCAAGGTCTGTGATTCACATTTTGATGTACTTGTATTTGCGTATTGATTGTTCAACAATGACGATCTATCTAGAGCCTTGGCTCTTTGATATGCCTTTTTCAGGCATCTGCCTGGATAGCCCCTTTCTTTGAATATTCGTCTTAGTTCATCTGCTTCAGATTCAAAGTCTGCTTCTGTGCTGCAATCGCGTCTTGGCCGTAAGTATTGTCTGTAGGGAATACCCATCTTTTTGCTTTTTGGGTGAAAACTATTCCACTTTAGGAGACTATTAGTGGATGTTTCTTTTCTATATAGTTTAGTATTCAAGGATCCATCTATTTCTTTCCTAATTTCCAAATCCAAAAAAAGAAATACATTTATCATTTATCATAGAAGTATATCTCATCCCATATGAATTGTCATACAACCATAGCATGATATTTGTGAAATCAGTTTTTGTACCTGTCCACAGAATAAGTACATCGTCTATGTACCAGATGTACAGTTCTATATATTTCATATATGGATTCATCTCTTGATTCAGTATGCTTTTACTTTTAATCCACCCCAAGAAGACCTTAGCATATGTCGGGGCACAGCATGTGCCCATTTCTGTCCCCTTTTTTTTGCAAATAGATACGTTTGTTAAACAGGAAATAATTATGTCTTAATACAAAGTCTAACAAATCAATGGTGAATTGATCCTCTGTATTCCCTTTTGGATTGACCATTTCTGCCTAAAGTATGTGAGATGTTAGAATATAGGCTTTCAACATCAATACTTGCTAATAAGGTATTTTCATTTACTGTGATATCAGTCAGACATTTTAGGACATCTTTTGTGTATTGTACGTATGATGGAAGAGTGTATACAAACTTCCTTAGTTTTTTATCACGCTAGCATTTTCTGTGAGACATCCATTCCCAGATACTATGGGTCTACCTGGGGGATCTTTCATATTTTTATGGATTTTCAGGAGACTATAAAAGGTTGCTACCCTAGGGGTCATGCTAAACATAAACAGATATTCTGTTTTAGTTATTAGTATTTCATTAAAACCTCTATCTAAAATAAAGTTTCTGTTGGATCTTGTTTGAGGACTCTATAATTTTCTGTATTATCCAGAATGTCAGAACACATTTTTACATATTGTGTATTATTCATTATCACCATGTTTCCGCCCTTATCTGCATTTTTAATGGTTATTTCTGTATAATTTTTCAGATCTATCAAGGCTTTTCTTTCTTTAAAGCTTAAGTTCTTTTTGTTTTTACTTTTATTAGTTAGTCCTTCTATTTCAGTTGTCACCAAAGAGACAAATCTATTAATTGATGGATATTTGGAGATTGTTGGCATAAAATTACTTTTAGGTTTGACAACACTGCCTTTCATGTTATCTGCTGTGTTGTCATTTTCATTCAGTAATGTAAGCATTAAATTAACCATTTTTGGTCCTCTTCTTCAATACCCATATCATTTAAACAATTTTTATTAGAGGTCTTGTGAAATTTATGTAATGCTGGTTTCCTGGCAAAAAGATGTGTATCTTTGATCTAATTAAATGCATCATGATGTGGTGTAGGTATAAATGTCAATCCTTTAGATAGAAGTGTATGATGTTCCTTTTTTAGGGTAATATCAGTTAGATTGATGACCTGTAAATCATCATTGGTTATTTTTGTTTGTTTGGTGGTTTTGATTTTTGTTCTTTTGTTCTTATTGTTCTTCTTGGGGGGACTAGGTCTTTTTCTAAAAAAAATCCTCATTATTGAGGGTTCTGTGGAGGCAGTAATTGTATTTACTGCAGGTATTTGTGCTGGCTCCTCATCTGAGGGTTCAGAATCTGTAGAGGAATTATCAGGGGTAATATTTTTATTATTACCCTTGGGATCATGTGTATATCTAAAGTTTCTAAGTTTTTTTATTTATTTTGTATAAATTGTCTTTTTGATGGTCAGACCAATCTCTCTGTAATTTTCTGGTCTTAGCTTCACTTAGTTCTTTCAATTTACCAATATGAAACTTAAGTTTTAAGTCTAGTGTTTCAAAGTCAGAATAATGAACTTGTTAGTTTGCACTTACCAGAATGTTATGGGAAATATCAACTTTGGCTAAGTTATACACCCCAACTGATTGCTGATTAATATTTTCCATTGGAACTGGATATATACTTGGTAAAGTTTAAGAGACATTTTAATTAGCAACCATTATCAAAAATTAGCAACCTCTATCTAAAATAAAGTTTCTGTTGGATCTTGTTTGAGGACTCTATAATTTTCTGTATTATCCAGAATGTCAGAACACATTTTTACATATTGTGTATTATTCATTATCACCATGTTTCCGCCCTTATCTGCATTTTTAATGGTTATTTCTGTATAATTTTTCAGATCTATCAAGGCTTTTCTTTCTTTAAAGCTTAAGTTCTTTTTGTTTTTACTTTTATTAGTTAGTCCTTCTATTTCAGTTGTCACCAAAGAGACAAATCTATTAATTGATGGATATTTGGAGATTGTTGGCATAAAATTACTTTTAGGTTTGACAACACTGCCTTTCATGTTATCTGCTGTGTTGTCATTTTCATTCAGTAATGTAAGCATTAAATTAACCATTTTTGGTCCTCTTCTTCAATACCCATATCATTTAAACAATTTGTATTAGAGGTCTTGTGAAATTTATGTAATGCTGGTTTCCTGGCAAAAAGATGTGTATCTTTGATCTAATTAAATGCATCATGATGTGGTGTAGGTATAAATGTCAATCCTTTAGATAGAAGTGTATGATGTTCCTTTTTTAGGGTAATATCAGTTAGATTGATGACCTGTAAATCATCATTGGTTATTTTTGTTTGTTTGGTGGTTTTGATTTTTGTTCTTTTGTTCTTATTGTTCTTCTTGGGGGGACTAGGTCTTTCTCTAAAAAAAATCCTCATTATTGAGGGTTCTGTGGAGGCAGTAATTGTATTTACTGCAGGTATTTGTGCTGGCTCCTCATCTGAGGGTTCAGAATCTGTAGAGGAATTATCAGGGGTAATATTTTTATTATTACCCTTGGGATCATGTGTATATCTAAAGTTTCTAAGTTTTTTTTATTTATTTTGTATAAATTGTCTTTTTGATGGTCAGACCAATCTCTCTGTAATTTTCTGGTCTTAGCTTCACTTAGTTCTTTCAATTTACCAATATGAAACTTAAGTTTTAAGTCTAGTGTTTCAAAGTCAGAATAATGAACTTGTTAGTTTGCACTTACCAGAATGTTATGGGAAATATCAACTTTGGTTAAGTTATACACCCCACTGATTGCTGATTAATATTTTCCATTGGAACTGGATATATACTTGGTAAAGTTTAAGAGACATTTTAATTAGCAACCATTATCAAATTGTGCACAGTCTTTTTATATGCCCAATTTCTGATGCACCAGCTACTACTGAGCATCTACAGAAGTTCACAGTGTATACATATACATTAGCTAACATATGTCACATTACTCAGGAGGCTGGCAAATTTAATTACATTTTTTTAAATTGCCAGAAAAAAATGTACTGCTCATTTCAAATTCAGAGCAAATGTCATTACTTTGCCTTTTTAGTATGCACCTGATGATTATGCAACACGTGTATTTAATGATCCTTTAAGTAGTTATGTAGTGAAGGAGGTTAGACTTAAATATGAAGTTAACAGTATACCAGTAGTAGTGAATGTATCATACAAGGAAAGACACTTCAGATGTAGACTAGATACAAGCAGGACATAATATAATGTAGCAAGCAAAGGAGCAATCAGAAATATAATTCAGCCCAAAACAGCAAACAGGATAGCTGGAGCAGGAGTTCCTAATACGATTAAGTTGTATGCTTACACAAATTCAATACATTTTATAGGAATCAAGAACAAAAAAGGTACTACATGTCTGGAGCAAACATTTGAAGCCTGATAAGAGTATAGCTAACCAAGCAAACCATGAATATAAGCAGGTATTCAAGCAGGAAAGACATAAACTGTAGCTTTCTTCTATAAACACAGTCTGGACGAACAGTAGGTCATACACAGGAATTCAATGAGAAGTTTAACTGTAGCAGTTACCGATAAAGAAGCCGGTGTAAGTTTAGTCATACACAATTATTCAATTGAAGGCGACAAGGTTCCCAAACTGAAACCTGTCCATTCAGGTCCATGCTTGAAAAGCTCATCCATTGATTGTGTAGCTTCACCCCCTGCTCTCACACAACCTATTATGTGTGACCAAATGTAAACTTGCTTCTTAAGTTGTGGTCACAGGATCATTTGAGCAAGCATACACTGTAAGGGGTCCCATCTGTGTACACACTTTGATAAATTGAGTTAGAAATTACAGTTATTAAATAAGATAGCAAGAGTTCAGAGGTATTCGTTTGAAATGATAATTAAACTTAAGCACAGATGGACTGATTCAATACATAAGCCCAGAATAGTGCAAGGGAGAAAAATTAGTACATGGCTGTGATGGACCGTCTGGTACCCTGAATGAGTACCTCTGTCAGAACACTTCCCTTGTCCTGGACGTCCCTTTATCCAGAGCAATAGCTCCTGGTATCTCCCTTTGACCACAGTTTAAAGATATAGAGGTGAACAGAACTGAGGCAACACTCAGGTGTCTGAACACAAAATGAACACTTTATTTAAAAGCAGCACACATATTTATACAACTTGGCATTCCAGAGTCACAGAGCTTCAGGTTACAGAGGTAATTGGTTAAACAGTAAAGCAAATATATGAACAATACATCAAACCTCTAACAATTGTCTATTCACAGGTAAAACAGATTAACATATCAAGTTAATTAACTGGGGAAGAAAGTTTACTCAGAGATCTGATTTTGGGCAGTCTAGTTAACATAATCACACAGGAACACAATCAGTTTACCCAGACAGACTCCTGATACACAATCAGATCTGAAATGTAAATAAAATACACTGTATTACAAAATATAAAAACAGCTCTTATTAACTATTAAGTCCTTTATGCCCACTTAATTTATAAAGTCACAACTGATCCCACAAGGGGCACTCACACCCTTTACCCATCCTGTATTTATGGATACAGTGTGACATGGACATAAGACAGAGCTATGAAAGTACATGGGGTGTCCAGCATATAAAATTCCACATTTCCATGCAGTCTCTGGGTATCCTTAAGCACATGTACCCCCTGCTCAAAGAATGTTCCATTACAGGCCCTCAGATCTTGGTGACTCACATCAAATAGTGCAAAGAAGAACAATGTTAAAGTACATTGCAAACACCACTAGTGGTCAGTGTTTAAATCATAGAACAAAACTAATCCCTACAAGATTCACTAAACAGTGGTCTGATAGTAGTATTCTTTTATGTAGTCTCCTCATTCCTGCAATTTTGTATCATATTTTTCTCAATTATATTTCTCACAACTTAGTAATTTACTATTAAGACATTTTTGTTATACACAGGCAGAGCACAGTGGTTTTCTCCATTTTCCATCATTAAACCAAATAGGGCTAGATTACAAGTGGAATGCTAATGTTAGCAATATTGCTAGCCTACTCTATCAATAGCACACATATGTGATATTACTAGTCCATAGAAAAGGATGCTAACCAAAGAAGAGTTTGTGCGTTTGACTTTGCTCAAGCATAACCATTACTTTCAATGCATATCGCGACCAAGCTAATTTGCACTGGTATAACAAGTTGAAAGTTTGCATTCAAGCGCAATACATAACTGTGCTAGAATATTTAGTTGAACAAAACACATGCAAAACACATCAACATAGGATCCGAATAAAAGTAAGCAATATTTGGTTCTTTTCGGAGCTGCATTAATTCTGGTGCAAGATCAACATGTTAAGGTCTGTGCATATCCAGATATACCTTTTAATGCCTTCACCAGTCAAATACCTTAAAACTTGCAATATAATAATGTGTATTAAAATGTTTTTCAGAAATAGAGAATTTTTATTTTTATTTTAAAATAAATATTTCTAAATATATTTGTGTGCAATCTCTCTCTCTCTCTTCTCCAGTATTGCCAGCAGTAGTAGTAGTAGGTAGGGCAACTGAAGCAAGCAATCAACTATTGGTGGCAAGGCACTGTCTAAAGATATCTGGGATAATGTTGTGGACAGGAGATGAATACAAGAAAATATCAAAAGCTTTATTAATGCATAGAAGCACAATGAAGTATATTATTAAGAAGTGTAAGGTATTTGATACAACACAGACCCTATCTGGATAAGGACGTCGCTCCAAACTGGATGAAAGAGCCAGGAGGAAACTGGTCAGAGAGGCTGCCAAGAGGCCCACAGCAATTCTGAAGCAGTTGCAGAAATGTATGAAAGAGAGTGGTCATTGTGTGCATGTGACAACAATATCACACATTCTCCACAAATGTGGCTTGTATGGGAGGGTTTCAAGAAAAAATCCCCACCTCAAGAAAGGTCACATGTGGTCATGACTGAGCTTTGCTATAACACACCTTGGAGATTCTGAGGCCCCATGGAAAAAGGTGTTATGGTCAGATGAGACTAAAATTGAATTATTTGGCCTCAACACCAACAATATGTCTGGAGGAAATCCAAAACAGCACACCATCCAAATAACACTATGGGGCATGTTTATCAAGCTACGTATGGAGCTAGATGCCCCGTGTTTCTGGCGAGCCTTCAAAGACCGCTGCTCCATAACCTGTCCACCTGCTCTGAGACGGCAGACAGACATCACGGAAATCAACCCTATCCAATACGATCAGGTTGATTGACACCCCTGCTAGCAGTCGATTGGCTGCAAATCTGCAGGGGGCGGTATTGCACCAGCTGTTCACCAGAACTGCTGGTCCAATGATAAATGTTGAGAGCTATACTGTCAGAATTTATCGATGTGCAGCGGACATGATGCGCAATATTGGATCATGTCCGCTCACAAGTTCTTATATAGGCCCCCATACCTATAGTAAAGCATGGAGTTGGTAATATCCTGTTATGGGGGTGTTTTTCTGTACCAGGCACTGAAGCACTTGTCTGGATAGAAGGAATAATGGATGGGACAAAATACCGTCAAATTCTTGAGGAAAATCTGCTGCCTTCTGCCAGGAAGTTGTCAATGGGAAGAAGGTTCACCTTCAAACATGACAATGACCCAAAGCACACATGACTGTGGCATGTGGCATGACTTTAAGACTGCAGTCCATACATTGGAGCAGTTCTGCAAAGAAGAGTGGGCACATATTGCACAGTCTAGATGTGCAAAGATAGTAGAGACATATGCCAACAGACTAAAGGCTGTAATTAAAGCAAAAGGTGGTTCAACAAAATATTGATACAAGGGGGTGATCCTTTTTCAAACTCAGTGATTCTGTTTTTGAATTGTCTTTATTTTTGCCTGACATGTTGGTGTTATAGCTTTCACTTGCATGTTATAAGTTGCACTGGGAACCACAATCTTGTATCATGTGTACTGTTGCATCCCATGTAAGAAGCATTGTGTTTTCAAAGATCAGTGTTCTTACTGACTTTTTGATAGCTGTATCTTGCACTCTGGTTTAGAATTTGACAAATAATGTGTTAATCTGCACCAAAAAAGAGGTATAAGTTTCCCTAAAATGTATAAGTCTCTCTGAGATATATTCAAACAGAGATATTACATTTTATATGGAATGGTAAGAGAGCTAGAGTAAGTAGGAAATCAATGCAAGCCCATAAAACAGAAATAGTATTGGTTTTTCCCAACATTCAGGCATACTTCTACTCAGCAAGAATGGCACAAACTACATAATTGCATAACAATAACGATAGCATAGCCTGGGTCAATCTAGAGAGTGAAATGGTCAGTGTAAGTCCGATTTATTACTTACTATGGACGAAAAAAAACATTACATTATGGGACATGCTACTAAAAAAATTACCACTGATAGAAAGAGGCTCACCTGCAACTCCATTAGTTGATCTTTCTCTTACTATAGATAGACATTACTTACATCTGGGCCAATAAAGGGTTATAAAGAATTGCGGATGTTTATAAGAATAACAATTACTTGACCTTTGGACAATAAAGTGAAATACCATCGTGTTCTACTCATGCCTCGTATCATTATTTACAGCTGCTATCCAGAACTAGGGACTTTTTAAAAAATTGTAAAAATACTAAGACAACATTTTTAGAATTACTATGTGTTGCAACTACAAGAATTAAGGAAGCTATATCAGGCCTTATTTAATATAGGTCTCTAGGAACAAAACATTAATTTATGTCCAAATGGGAGACAGAACTTAACATTACAAACTCTTTAGTTCAATAGAACAAAATAATTCAGAAAGGGTCAGCATTCACAATCTGTGCTAAATTGAAAGATAATTAAAGTTATATATACTATAGATGGTACCTATACTAGAGACTACATCTAATTGATAGCTCCACACCATCCACTTGCTACAGTAACTGTTTAGAAGAAGGATCTTACCTTTATATGTGGTGGTTGTGTCCATCTGTTGCAAGGGCTTGGGAACAGACTGCTACCTTATTGAGTAACATTTTTGGTAAAACTATTGAATTGTCTCTATAACAGGCACTATTACATACTCTAATACCAGGCCTTACTAAATTGCAAAATAAATTAATCACATTTATATGTATAGCAGTTAAAACAAGTATTGCCAAGTTCTGGAAAACAATTATACCTATATTTGATGTTATTTTAAACAAGATTAAGAACTACTACCAGATAGCTGAGATATCAGCAAGTTTGTTAGATAAGAGACAATAATTTCTCAATATTTGGGAGCCTTAGTATGTTTGGGAAGATAATGAACACATAAACTAAGTACGTAACTAATTTTCTTTAAAAAAAAAAAAAAATCATAGTGAAGGGTATAACTCAATTTACAAAAACTAGCAGATTACCAGAACCAAGATTGAAATTAGAGAAATAAGCTTGGGTTGAAGACTCTAGGAGGTAGGGCTATGGATAAACCCCCTCTACCTTACCTTTATTTCTATAATTTATTTGTCCTTCTTTCTTTCTCTTTCCTCTTATGTTTACTCAGATCTTTATATTTTATTTGTTATTAGTACTTAAAGTTATGTAGGATGAACTAAAAATATACAGAAATTTACAAGGTGACCAGTTATAGCATGTGCATTTTTATATGTATTAGATGATAACAATGGTTACCGAAATGTATTTCTACATATCAATACAATGTTAAAAGAAAAAAGTTCTGTGGTTGATTTGCAGATATATGAAAACTCTCATAATTGTTTTGGACACTTTTCGTAAAGACAGTTATCTACATATACAGTTCAGAAGAAGAATTCATAAGGGAAATACAGAGACTGTTGTTACAGAGATCAAATAATAGGGATAAAAGAGTTTCCTATGATAAATGTCCAGAACAAAACTGCTGATTTCACTATGGATTTTTAATTGTATACTGTTTTACTTATTTATTGAAAATATTTTTCTCAATAAAAAAATTATTTAAAAAATAAAAATTATATGTCTCTCTCAACATATATATAGAAGCAAAAATTGTAAAACAATATTGATTTTAAGTAAGCACTAAAGCAATACCTTAATTCTTTTTAAAGATATTTTTTTAGATAATTTACAAATTATTTTGAATGTTTTAGAAGATTTTAAATCTTTTTCATGTTTTTCTATAAATAAAACAAAAACTAAGATAATGTGGCTTGTTAAGACCAAAAATACCTCCCGTAACTCCTTTTAAAGAAGTACAAAAGGCTATAGGTTATTTGGGTTTGGAATTTTCTAGAGATCTGCAGAAGTGGTATAAGCTAAGCATATCTCACTTAATACAATCCTTGTAGAGAGACTTGGAAAACTGAATGGATTTTCCCCTATCATTAAAGGGAAGACTCCATTTATCTAAAATAATTTGTTTCCCAAAATTTCTATATGTTTTTCAGACTTTATTGTTACTTAGGAAAGATATTGTTCTAATTAACTCTTACATATCCCAATTTATATGGTAAAAACAATGACAGATAATCACTATTAAAAGATTCACAACTGGGGGGGGGGGCATGTCTGGGCTGCAGCCATGAAAGATTCACAATTGGGGGGGGGGGGGTTGTCCGGGCTGCAGCCATGGCAGGCTGCAACACATGAAGCTGCAAGAGATTATTTCATGATCCACCAATTATCATTGGAATCCTGTATCACCTACATAGAGTAGCAATACTGTCAAGCCTATGAATGTGTTCTGAACAGGACTATATATCTTTTTATGTGATTTCCCGTCTCTTGTGGCCTGGTCTGTTGAGATCTTGGTGGCGGCCTACTATAGATTCAACACCCCCCCAGGTTTGCCGGGCTGAACAGATGGAAGGTATCTGTTAATCTGACACCGTTGTCCTACCTACGCAGACCAGGAATAGATTCCAGTGTTTTTTTGTCCACTATATATCTTTATTATTGCTTACCAGCATATGCTACTATGGAGGAGCTGTGCATTATCTTCCAATCCCTCATGGAGGACTTTGAGTACAAAATATGCATCAGACTTGACGGCCTTACAGAGCTATGTCGCAATATGACAGAGTGAAGTGATGTTTTACTCCACGCTACCAATGAGACTACCGCTCCACTTATTTACACTGATATAAGCATGCAACAGCCTCCCTGCCGGGAGATAGAGCAGCTACAGGCTAGAGAAGCAGAAAAAGAAAAAAAACAGGAGATGCTTGTGCATTAGCAAGCTTGCAAAAGTGTGACCTCCCTACATACATGCTCTACACAGGAGGGGGCAGAGGATCCTCTACTGCTCAGTGCCAGCTGGACAACAAATACCACAACTGCCCTTTGGATGGCTGCCGAGACATAGGTATTATGCTTCATGGAGTTGCGAGAGGGAGAGCGGCTGGCTCCCACTCTTCTGCCTTTGGATGTGGTATCACTAACTTGGCAGCTCTGATGACAGCTGTGGAAGCGGCAACTTCTCTGAGCCATCGGCTATTTCCTTTGTGGAAAAAGGGACTGATTAGTGACCTACAAGAGCCTAGAGCCCTATACAGAATTGTGAGTCACGGCTTACGGGACTTACCCAGATATACTTGTAAAGTCTTTCTGCATCAGCGAAACGCATCATATAAGTGCAGAGATGTCTGTACCATGCTTGGCCCAGTTAGAGAGATTTTTTTATACTCATAATGATTCCTTCTTAGTTTGATGCTGAGTACTATAATTTAGCAATTACACTGGGTTTAAGCTATTGTGCCGTTTATCTTTCCTACATGGATGGCTTTATGTATATAGTTTATATACATAAAGCCATCCATGTAGTTTATAGTTTATATGTGTGGGGGCGGTGTATTTTGTTGGTTGACTCATATTGGTACTATCATTGTATTTATACCGCATGTACTCCCTATAGTTCGTGTTTATTATCGTTTATCCAGCAGCATTGTTTGCTTATAGTTTGGGGGTAAAGACTATATAATATCATATATTCTACTTAGCTAGCTCTCTAACCTATAAGGGAAAATTGATAAAGAGTACTAAAGAAAGCTTTCTTTCCGCTATACAGTATTTAGTCTGCATGATGCTAGTTACCATTTTAGTATACTATAGAACTACAGTACTTTATTTTGCATAGACCTTCATTAGTGACTGAATCAGACAGTTACTACACAGTTTTGGGCTACATTATATATCATCAGAATTTATCTTGCATACTGTGAATTGTAATGCTTGTGTACTTTGTCCTCTAACTTAACCTGATATGTTAAATGTTGTATTTCCTATGTATGGATATACATATATATGTGTGTAGGTGTATAAATATATATAGTGTGCCTATGTCTTTGTTATTATTAAGGACTATGGTATTTATGTATTTTCTGATCTGCCAAGCGGACTATTTCTCATTTTGATAAATGTTTTACAGCTGAAGCTTTTTCTTTCAGAAACTAACAGAGTTAGAGCTTTCCAAAAAAATTGTAAATACTTTTTGCAGAATTATGTATTCCAGACTCTCAAAGGTAATTTCTAAAGCTGCACTAGACATAAATATATTGAGGGTGGTGATCTTCACTATAGTTTTACTCTTTTGTACTGATTTCCGACTTAAGATGACTCAGCCATAGAACTTTTATTCCTACTGATGCCCTCAACTTAAATCAGTATTTTTTTAAGTGACTGGTCTATGTTAAATATATATTCTGCTGGGTCCCCGGCAAGATTGTGTCTTAACCCCCTCTCCTCACCAATTCATGGCCTTTGGTTACAATAACAGACACTTTGCTGTCAGCGGCTGAGACAGTTGAAACCACTGAGACAATGGAAACCATTTTGATGGAGATGGCAATCTTAAGTTCCAAGGTGCAGAGGTGAGAAGATATATTTTTATTTACTAGATCTTAGGGAATACAAAGTAAATTATTATAGTATAGGAGTATCAGATGAGCAAACCCTGACCTATGAGGTAGTTTTTATAAATAAGATCACCCCCCAAAGTTTTCGGTATTCAGACATGTGCAAATTATTTCTTACTACTAAAGACTACTTTATCCGTTTTACTACTGAGAGGTTATTGTCTGGAATTCACACGTTGGCTAGCCAATTGCAATTGTTTTTATATCAAGTATATGACCCATGAGTGGCCTATCAGTTTCTCTTTACATATAAACAAAAAAGTATAAGGTTCTGCCCCCAGATGGGATCCAAAAGTGGTCCCCTATTTATCATCTGCCTCGTATAGGCTTTAAGTGTTGACAGGGTCCAAAAGTGGCCCTCATTATCAGCTAGGAGGTTTTTTATATGTTGTACTAACAGATGTGAATATTATAAATCAAAGTGGTTCATTTGTGCTGTCTACAGTATAATATGGTGCTAAGCTTTTTGTATTGTATGTATTTTTGGATTTGTGCATCAGCGTCTCACATTGACATTCATATGTTTTGTACTGTTTGGAGAACATTAATAAAAATTATATTAAAAAAAAAAAAAAAAGATTAACAGCTAATAAAAAGTGCTTTGGAATGGCCCTCCCAGATTTAGAAAAATATAATCTTGCTTCCATAGTGACATGAATCTTTGACTGGTTTATGGATATTGGACATTATTCTTTATTAGAATATAAAAAATGCTTGGTAGCCCCATGTTCACTAAAAGCAATGCCTCATATGCCAATTAAGAGTCTCCCTAAGATGATTAAAAACATTATGTTGAAAGATTCAATTAAGGCTTTTATAATGCTCGTGGGATATTCCTCTATCAGACCGAACTTGGCCAGCAGTCTTGTTATCCCGGCGTTGAGCCGGCAAGATAGGGAGTATCCCAGAGCAGAGAAAGTTAGTAAGACGAGGAAGGCGGCACTCACCACAGGCAGGGCAGTTCCCAAGTGGCAACGGCAGAGCGGTCCAAGGGCACACCACTAGAATGGTCAGGCAGGCAGGATTTGGCAACAGTAAAACAGTCCAAGGGCAAACCACTAGAATAGTCAGGCAGGCAGGGTTTGGCAACAAAGAGGCAATCCAGAACAACAGGGGTTAATAAGCAGAGCAGTCAGACAGGAAGGGCCCAGCAGCAGTATATCAATCAAGCAATTTAGCGGTTAAGAGGCAAAGTAGTCAGAAAGGCAGGGTTCAGCAGCAGTATATCAATCCAGCAATTTGGGGGTTAAGAGGCAGAGTAGTCAGACAGGCAGAGTTCAGCATCAATAATCAATCTAGCTATTTAGGGGTTAAGAGGCAGACTAGTCAGACAGGCAGAGTTCAGCAGCGGTATAACAATAAGGCAGTAAGAAAAGTGCGATCTATCACATAAACTATACTACCAAATTATTTAGCAAGAGAACATGTTGGTGACAACATCAGAACTGTCTGCAAGGTCTATCAAAAGAGAAACCCCTTAAATGGTATGAGGCCAGTGTATGTAGAAAACTAGGGGTAACATGATGGATACATCTGAAGATTACAACTCATATTGTCCCATTTAATGAGACCGTAAACCCTTACCGGGATCACACTTAGAAAGCAGCCATATCCAACCCAGCTTAAAAAAGGGTATTCAATTTATAAACCAATAGGTCTCCCTCTGTCTAAGACTGATGAGCCTATTGGTACCGCTAATGAATGTGAAAGTAGAGTGAACTATAGATACCCGACATCCAAAAGATCCTGACATTAAGGTACTTTACAGGTATTGGTACACAATTTCTAGCTGATATATAACATTGATTATGGAAACAAAAAGGGTTTCTCTTTTGATTGGCAATAACCACACTGTGTGGGTCATGATTGTTATATCGGAGGAAAAAAACATATTTGTATATATATTCTGTGGTCGATCGGTGGTTGAGCTTGCAGACAGTTCTGATGTTGTCACCAACATATTCTTTTGCTAAATAATTTAGTAGTATTGTTTATAAAGAGACCTAGCTACAATGTTCTAATTTTATGAATCTAATATGTAATCAGTGATGTTAAAGGTTAGAGACAATTAAGATAACACACCAGTGTTAGAGGATGGTGTCTCTGAACATGTTTTATGATTGGATAGTTCCACATTTGAAAGTCAGCACTTCCAGAATATTAACAGAAGCCTGTGGAAACAGCGAGGAGAGCTGAGAAACGTTTTGCGCTACTGTTTTAAGGTACACATTGGGTACATGTTGTGCCCTTTGTTTTCATTACAATTTTTGTATATTAAAATCTTAATTTTTGAGATTTTTTTGAAGTCTGAGCTTTTATTATCCAGAGCAAAAAATACAAGAAGCGCAGAAAAACATTGAGTCATTTAATACATGTATAGTAAAAAAGAAACATAAAAACTTACACTTAGGTAAGTGCAGTGGATCTCCAAGCAAAATAAAGTCACAGGCAGTGGCAGTCTGAGTCCCACTCAACAAGCAGATACGTCCAAGTTTGTAATAAACCGCCAAACAAAAGCTGTCGTCTGACGTCACTGAGGAGCACAGGATCCGGAGCGTCCCCCTTTAGGTAAATACCTCCCAGGCTGTATTCAGCTCTAATCTGAATACTACTCTAACTGTGCCCTTGAAGAAGTCCAGCCGAGTTCCGGATGAAACGCGTAGGGATATCGTGAACTGTTGTCAGTCTTCACTGACAGTTTGTGCAGCCTGGGAGGTATTTACCTAAAGGAGGACACTCCGGATCCTGTGCTCCTCAGTGACGTCAGACAACGGCTTTTGTTTGGCGGTTTATTACAAACTTGGACGTATCTGCTTGTTGAGTGGGACTCAGACTGCCGCTGCCTGTGACTTTATTTTGCTTGGAGATCCACTGCGCTTACTTAAGTGTAAGTTTTAATGTTTCTTTTTTACTATACATGTATTAAATGGCTCAAGTCTTTTTGTGCTTCTTGTATTTTTTGCTCTAGTTCTGTCTTTACTTCGGTGATTATTGGAAAAATCACCAAATGAGAAGCGGCATCAGCTTGGGGAATCCCTAAATTCACCTTCAGAACTTGGAAATCGTCTCATTTGTGTATGGGACTTTTATATTGAGCACATGTGGATTTTAGGTTTGCACTAATTTTTCTGTTAATTTTTCTGTTAATATTATAAATTGTATGTTTGTCATTCTTTCTTTTATGTATTTGATGATTGGAATGTGTGATAGTGCATATTTTATTTGATGCATATTTTATCTGATGTGATTATTTTCAAATAGATATACTGTGAAGGGTATATTCTAGTTGATTAGCGCTGATATTCCGTTTTTTGTGTGTGTAATTGTACTTTTATTATCCAGCTCATAGCACTAGGAGTGCCCAAGAGTTGAATCCGTGCTCTTTGGCTCAGTGAGCTGGGACACTAAGAGTTCCCAGAATTCCGCACTTAGCACAATTGGTTGCTGCCACACTTGTGCGTATGTTTCTATAGTGTGCATTAATCCTATATATCACCAGTGTTACACGAAGAGGCTCCCTTGTTTGTGATTCTTTTTTACAGAAGTCTATTGGATTGTGCAGTTTTATCTACACAAGGAGCAGCCATCATTTGAAAGTGCCTGATCCAGGGAAGGAATTCATATGGAGTCCTATTAAGAACAACAGTGCACTATTGGTCTTTTCAATCAGATAATACTTTGCTACCATAAGGTTGTTTGTATATGGATACAGGTGTAAACATATGCACTTTCAATTTGTGTTGTTTTGTATTTTTATTATTTGGTAACATTTAATTTAAATTTCTGTGTATTGCCTATTTTTTATTCATTTTTTATTTTTTTAATATTTATATTATTCATTTTTGTTATTTTAATACATTTTTTAACTTTCATGTTTTAATATATTCACAGTATAAACTAAGTACTATATATATATGATCAAGCAATAAGCTGTTAATCATAGTCTGATCATTTGTTAGTTCGTAGCGCACCCTAGAGTTAAGGCATTTATTATCAACAGTCAAAAATATAAATAATCATAAATAATAAATAATAACAAAAAAGTATATAATAAATAGTGATTCAATATCTGTTTTTGCAATTTGCTATATGTTAATTTAATACAAACAACTCTAAATGTGGTTCAAAAGAAAGAATATTGATTTAATTTTTAAGTATATAAACAATGTTAAAGAAAGCTAAGTGCAATTAGCATGACGAGTTACCATAAAAAATGTAATGCTATATAAATATACATTTGTAATAGCAGCATATACTGATTAACAGTGTTGGTTCCTTTTTGTGTTAAAAAGTTCCTATTTCATATAGAGTATTGTATCTAAAATCATTTCAAAAAGTTTAAATTTGAATCCTTATATTAATTCTAGTCAGTATAACTGGTAATACTGTGTAGTTTCTGATGCATGAATAAAAATGAACCTCCCAAACAGAGTTATAAGGTGTGGTGTCGACCGGGTTAAACAGAGTCTATGCAGAGAAATGTCTTTGGAATGTAAAGGTGTTAATTACTTACAAGGTAATTGCTTACTCCACTTTTTACACCACTTCCAAGGTTAATCTTACAGACTCCAGCCGGATTCTTTAACAGTCTTAACGGTCACAAGCTCGTTGGACTCTGATGTTTCCAGGTAATACTGTGATCCAGATAGAACCAAAATCTTTCATTCAGCAGTTGCATGCAACATGATTCTGACAACATAGTGCGGCCTTGATTAAGCATAAAACTGACAGATGCATAGATAAGAATATTAAATATTCTATTTCATGTGAAAAATGTGGAATAAAATATGTAGGAGAAACAGAAAGAACTGTGAGAGAGCGATTAAGGGAACATATTCTATCATTGGAAAATTATCTAGAAAAAAGGAATCTAGATATACCTGTGGTCAAACATTTTAGACTTTGCATTTATCACAGAGACTCTGCTAGCATTGAGAGCCACTCCCAAAATGTATGGCTTATACCAATAATGTTCAGAACTACTCTTTAGTCTTTTCTTGGACATTCTTGTGTTTAGCACATGTATCCTAGATGACCTTTTAAAGGGACAGTCTAGGCCAAAATAAACTTTCATGATTCAGATAGAGCATGTAACTTTAAACAATTTTCCAATTTACTTTTATCACCAATTTTGATTTGTTCTCTTGGTATTCTTAGTTGAAAGCTTCACCTAGGAGGTTCATATGCTAATTTCTTAGACCTTGAAGCCCACCTCTTTCAGATTGCATTTTAACAGTTTTTCACCACTAGAGGGTGTTAGTTCACATATTTCATATAGATAACACTGTGCTTGTGCACGTGAAGTAATCTGGGAGCATGCACTGATTGACTAGACTGCAAGTCTGTCAAAAGAACTGAAAAAAGGGGCAGTTTGCAGAGGCTTAGATACAACATAATCACAGAGGTTAAAAGTATATTATTATAACTGTGTTGGTTATGCAAAACTGGGAAATGGGTAATAAAGGGATTATCTATCTTTTAAAACGGTAAAAATTCTGGTGTAGACTGTCCCTTTAACCCTCTGTTTGCTTGATTGAACTGCCTTCTCACTACTGACCTTATCCTGTTATACTGGAGTTTTACTTGCTTAACCGATTGTTTTCTGCCTGGATTAAACTGCCTTCTCAATACTGAACTTGCCCTGTTATACTAGACTTGTACTTGCTTAACCCTTTGTTGCCTGGATTGAACTGCATTTTAAATACTGACCTCTTTCTGCTTAACCCTTGTCTGCCTGACAACTGGATAAATACCAGGATAATAATATCTTCTCTCATGCTTTAAAGGGGACGTTATATCCTACACATTGGGATCCATCAAGCAAAACTTTAAAGGTACATGCACAATGTTACAACTTTTTTTAAACAAATTAACACCTTGTTTTCTGCAATTGTTTTTCAATAGTTAAACTACATCCTCCATTTCCCTTATTTGGAGGAGCCAATGCAGGTTTTAGTCTGAAGACAACAAGGCTACCCATGGTAACAGTATTAGTATAAAGTATTTTTTTTCCTCTCAATTGTTATCAGTTAAATCCAATAATGCTAAAAATATGTAGCAGGATTATGTTTGAGAAATAAGCAAGTGTGTGGCAAAGTTGTTGGATTACACAACTAAACATTTTATATAAAAATCTCCAGGTGTTTACTGTAACATTAAGGAAGAAACAATTTGGTTACTGTATTACTAAGACATCTGTATTCAATTTTAAAATGAACCAAAGTTAGACAGCTAGTCAACATCAGAATAAATATGCTGTATACTGGTTGTAAAATTAAATCAAACAAGAAATGTATTCTATATTAAAATGTAAATATCTTTCTTTAACAGATCCTCTGATAAATAGTGTAGTAACACAGAAATAAAAGTTATACTTCTTAATTCACACTAAAATCAATATATGTATTTTAGTTTCTTCTTGTTGTGCATTAATGTCTGCAATAAAATAAAGCAAGTGCTCAAAAGTTTTGTAGAAGCGTTTATAAGTGAATAGCATAGAATAATTATAAGTGTCATTGTGAAATAGAAGCTTTATTTGATCTTGGCTTGAAATGTAATTTTTCTGCCAAATGAATTCCCATGAAACGAACTTTCCTGGAATGACAATATAAAGAAGGTTTATAATCAGATATAAACAGTTATACTTCTGATTCTTTGGACTTGTTGACATTCCAGATCAAAGAAATACATCAATCTTCTGTAGCTGATATATGTCTTATTATATTAAACCCTGCAAATACCTATAAGTAAATAAATCCCAACATTTCTTTCCCATAAAGATTTTTATACTCTTCAATCACAAACATTTTATTATGAAATGCATTTGATATGATCATATAAAAGAGCAAAATAAATCTGCATTTCTAGATATATAATAGTATGAAAACCAATATTCACAACTCCCTGAAATATTAAACATTTAATTAAAGGGACAATAAAGTCAAAATTAAACTTTCATGATTCAGATAGAGCATGCAATTTTAAGCAATATAATTTGCTTCATTCTCTTGGAATCTTTTGTTTAAAAGCATGCCTAGATACGCTCAGGAGAAGCAATACACTACTTGGAGCTAGCTGGTGGTTGGTGGCAACACATATATGCCTAGGTTTGCCATCTCTGTTTTCATGGACAGTTATGAGCTATACATGCTGCAGGGTGTGCAGGGAGGAACATGTATTTTGCCTCTGGACATCACAAAAAAAGCGCTGCTAGACAGCAAAATGCATCTTCCTCCCTGCATGCACTGCAGCATGTAAAACTGATAACTGTCCAGGAAAACATTTCCGAGGTGCCATTGGATTATCCAGTGAATTCAGCTAGCTCCCGGTAGTCCATTGCTATTCTTTCAACCAAGGATATCAAAAGAATGAAGCAAATTGTAAATTTATTATTATTATATTTTATTTATGAAGCGCCAACCTATTCCGCAGCTCTGTCCATGGATACAATTCATTAAAATAAAACAATGATATAAAACTTGTAAGAGACAGGATGAAATTTACAAACACATACAGGAGGAATTGAGGGCCCTATTCCTGTGGGAACTTACAATCTAGAAGGGTAGGAGGTTGAGAAACAGGAGGTGATGACTGCAAGATTGAGAAAGATGTTAATGCAGAGTTAGATGAGGGAAATGTTGCTAGGTAAGTGAAAAAATCTTCAGAGAGCATTTAAAGGAAGAAAGATTAGGGCAAAGCCTGACAGACTTAAATATGTAAAATAGGCTTAACATAAAATCCGAAGCGTCATCATCATGGAATGTAACACGTGAAAGAAATTGGAATAAAATTTTGTCATTTTTATATAAGACCTGTGAGTGGCCTCATATTGGATAACTTTTACATATGACAGTAAAATGAATTGCACCGGGGCAGAAAAAGCTTGATAGCAGATGGCAGTGAGTTTATGACAATTTGCATCTATCTATCTATCTATCTATCTATCTCTCTCTCTGTATATATATATATATATACCCTGCACGTCCTCGGTGTGGAAAGCAGCTGTAAGCGATGCTTTCCGGTTATTGCAGTGATGCCTCGATATGGAGGCATCCTGCAATAACCTTTGGTAGACATCCGATGCAGAGAGAGCCTCTGTGGCCCTCTCTGCACCGGAGATCGATGGCTTTCATCGTTGGTGGATGGGAGCAGACTTGGGAGGCGGTTGGCGGCCATCGATGGCCCTGGTCATGTGGAGGGGGGGGGGATCGTGGGCGGGGATGACCGGGGGCGCGCACTGACGCGCGCGCACGGGAGGGCGGGGGAGCGCGCGTGCACGGGGAGGGAGCGAGTGGGAACCGCTACACTATAGAAAAAGCTGTAATAAAAAATGTTTAAAAAAGGGAATATAAGTTAAAAAAAAATGATCAGTAAGGTGGTGGGGGTTGGTCTGTGGGTGGGGGAAGCTACACTACTGAAAAAAAAAACAAAATTAAACAAAAAAAGCCCTTTTTTTTGCAAACTGGGTACTGACAGACAGCTGCCAGTACCCAAGATGGCCCCAATAAGGCAGATGGGAGGGTTAGAGAGCTGTTTTTGGGGGGATCAGGGAGGTTGGGGGCTAAGGGGGGATGATACACCGCAGCATATGTAAATATGGTAAAAAAAATTAAATTAAAAAAAAAAAAAACCTTTTATTTTAGTACTGGCAGACTTTCTGCCAGTACTTAAGATGGCGGGGACAATTGTGGGGTAGGGGAGGGAAGGGAGCTATTTGGGAGGGATCAGGGGGTCTGATGTGTCAGGTGGGAGGCTGATCTCTACACTAAAGCTAAAATTAACCCTGCAAGCTCCCTACAAACTACCTAATTAACCCCTGCACTGCTGGGCATAATACACGTGTGTTGCGCAGCAGCATTTAGCGGCCTTCTAATTACCAAAAAGCAATGCCAAAGCCATATATGTCTGCTATTTCTGAACAAAAGGGATCCCAGAGAAGCATTTACAACCATTTGTGCCATAATTGCACAAGCTGTTCGTAAATTATTTCAGTGAGAAACCTAAAATTGTGAAAAATTTATCGTTTTTTTTATTTGATCGCATTTGGCGGTGAAATGTTGGCATGAAATATACCAAAATTGGCCAAGATCAATACTTGGGGTTGTCTACTACCCTACGCTAAAGCTAAAATTACCCCAAAAAGCTCCCTACATGCTCCCTTCACTGCTGGGCATAATACATGTGTGGTGCACAGTGGCATTTAGCTGCCTTCTAATTACCAAAAAGCAACGCCAAAGCCATATATGTCTGCTATTTCTGAACAAAGGGGATCCCAGAGAAAAATTTACAATCATTTATGCCATAATTGCACAAGCTGTTTGTAAATAATTTCAGTGAGAAACCGATAGTTTGTGAAAAAATTTGTGAAAAAGTGAACGATTTTTTGTATTTGATCGCATTTGGCGGTGAAATGGTGGCATGAAATATACCAAAATTGGCCTAGATCAATACTTTGGGATGTCTTCTAAAAAAAAATATTACATTTCAATGGATATTCAGGGATTCCTGAAAGATATTAGTGTTCTAATGTAACTAGCGCTAATTTTGAAAAAAAAGTGGTTTGGAAAAAGCAAAGTGCTACTTGTATTTATTGCCCTATAACTTGAAAAAAAAGAATAGAACATGTAAACATTGGGTATTTCTAAACTCAGGACAAAAATTAGAAACTATTTAGCATGTTTTTGTTTTGGTGGTTGTAGATGTGTAACAGATTTTGGGAGTCAAAGTTAAAAAAAGTTTTTTTTTTTTATATTTTCCTCATATTTTATAAAATTTTTTATAGTAAATTATAAGATATGATGAAAATAATGGTATTTTTTAGAAAGTCCATTTAATGGCTTGAAAAACAGTATATAATATGTGTGGGTACAGTAAATGAGTACAAGGAAAATTACAGCTAAACATAAACACCGCAAAATTGTAAAAATAGCCTTGGTCCCAAACGGACAGAAAATGGAAAAGTGCTGTGGTCATTAAAGGGTTAAAATCACATGCCCTATCTGAATCATGAAAGTTTATTTTGGACTAGACTGTGCCTTTAATGATTTAGATAGAGCAGGCAACTTTTAGAGTCACCAGCTCCTACTGAGTATGTGCAGAATATACATGTATACATTTATGATTGGCTGGTGGCAGTCATATGATACAGGATGAGTGGAAATAGGCATAACTTTGAAATTTGTCAGAAAAAAAATCTAATATTCATTTTAAATTCAGACTACATGCTATTGTATTGTCTTTTTATCATGTATTTGTTGATTATGCAAAACTATTATTAGGTCTTTAGATCAGCAACAACTTGCTAATTCCCTTCAACCACTCCTCTCATCCTTCTCCACCTTTTCCTGCCCTGAACAATCTATCTGCCACTATAATTCCACCCTTATATCCGTCCTTGACAATCTCGCCCCTCTTACCACTGCTAGGAAATCACACACTCATCCCCAGCCCTGGCATACTCCTCTGACACGGTACCTACGCAGATGTTCCCGTACTGCAGAACGGCATTGGAGAAAATCACGGAGTTCAGCTGATTTTCTTCATTACAAATTCATCTTGAACTCCTACTACTCTGCCCTTAATCTCCACAAGCAACACTACTTCTCTACTCTTATCTCTAATCTTTCTTCAAACCCAAAACATCTGTTCGCCACTTTCAATACTCTCCTCCGCCCTCCCCCACTTCCTAATACAACTTTTCTGTCAGCTCAAGACTTTGCCAGTCACTTCACTAACAAAATTGACTCCATCAGACATGAAATCAGCTCTCAACACAATTCCATTCTCTCCCCCCCTCAAATACTCTCACTCAACCACAACCCTCATAACCTGAAAGTTAGTTAATTCTCCCCTGTTACTGAAGATGAAGTTTCAGCACTTATACTGCGCTCTCACCTCACTACCTGTCCCCTTGACCCTATCCCCTCACAGCTGCTCCCCTCTCTCTCTGCTACCCTTACCCCTATGCTAACACACATTTTCAACCTCTCCCTCAGCACTGGTACATTTCCCTCATCGATGAAACATGCGCTGGTCACACCTATCCTCAAAAAACCTTCCCTTGATCCTACTTCCCCATCAAACTACCGCCCAATTTCCTTCCTCCCTCTTGCTTCAAAGCTTCTCGAAAAACTAGTATATGCACGCCTATCCCATTTCCTTACGTTAAACTCCCTTCTTGACCCGCTGCAATCTGGATTTCATCCCTATCACTCCACAGAGACAGCTATTGTTAAGGTCACCAACGACCTACTTACAGCTAAATCAAAAGGCCACTTCTCTCTGCTTATCCTCCTTGATCTGTCCGCAGCCTTTGACACTGTCGACCACCCTCTTTTGCTCCAAATCCTCCAATCCTTCGGCATCTGTGACACAGCCCTTTTGTGGCTCTCTTCCTACCTGTCAAACCGTACCTTCAGTGTAGCCTTCTCTGGGGCCTCCTCTGCCCCATCACCACTTTCTGTCAGAGTACCGCAAGGCTCTGTCCTCGGTCCCCTTCTCTTCTCAATCTATACGTCATCACTAGGTTCCCTAATTAAGTCCCACGGTTTCCAATATCATTTGTATGCCGATGACACCCAAATCTACTTCTCTGCACCAGAACTATCTCCTTCCTTGCTAACCCGTGTCACTAACTGTCTTTCTCACATCTCTTCCTGGATGTCCTCTCACTACCTCAAGCTAAATCTCTCCAAAACTGAGCTCCTCATTTTCTCCCCTTCTTCCAAAATCTCCACCCCCAATATCTCTATAACTGTCGACAACTCCATCATTAACCCTACCCCGCATGCCCGATGTCTCGGGGTCACATTTGACTCAGATCTTTCCTTCACTCCTCACATTCAGTCCTTGGCTACAGCCTGCCGCTTCCACCTTAAAAACATCTCTAAAATTAGACACTTCCTTACACAAGACACAACTAAGATTTTAATCCACTCTCTCATTCTTTCCCGCCTTGATTACTGCAACTCTGTCCTCTCTGGTCTCCCCACCTGCCGCCTAGCTCCTTTACAATCCATAATGAATGCCTCTGCCAGACTCTTCTTCCTTACACGTCGCTCTTCATCTGCTGTGCCTCTCTGCCAATCCCTTCACTGGCTTCCTCTTGCCTCTAGGATCAAACACAAAACTCTCACTCTGACATACAAAGCCCTCAACTGCACTGCTCCCCCCTACATCTCAGACCTTGTCTCCAGATACTCTCCCTCCCGTCCCCTTCGCTCTACTCATGACCTCCTACTCTCCACCTCTCTTGTCACCTCATCACACTCCCATTTACAGGACTTCTCCAGACTGGCTCCCATCTTGTGGAACTCTCTGCCTCGCTCCACAAGACTCTCTTCTAGTTTTAAAAGCTTCAAGTGCTCCCTAAAGACTCTACTGTTCAGGGACGCATACAACCTACGCTAACCTTTCCTAATACCAGTTCCTCTCCTCCACTGCAATCCCCTGAACCCTCTTAGCATGTAAGCCTAAAAGTCCAGCTGTTTGCAGATCACCTTCTTAAGAGCTGACTACAACAGTGCAACTCTTGGCAGGGCCCTCTACCCTGTAATTGTTTTGTTGTACTCCCCCTTTGTTTATAGCGCTGCGGAATCTGTTGGCGCTCTACAAATAACCGATAATAATAATAATAATAATAACTACTGTATTTATGGTCCTTAAAAATAAGAAAAAGTTGTTCACTGCAATTTCTAAGTCGTCCGGGACGAATTGAAATTTCAAGCCCTATATATATATACACTTGTAAGGACCTTGCCCTTACCCAAGATGGCTGCTGTAATAGTTGTATTGAGGAAGAGAAATGCCATCTGGGAAGGGGGAGGAGTTGTTGGTGCTGAGGAGATTTCTGAGGTGTTAATAGAATTGTGGAGTTTTGCACAGACTTGGAGATGGGGAAAAAAGTTGCTGTTTCCAAGCTGAAAGAAGTTATTCAGACTAATGCATGGATTCCAGAGACAGTTCAGACATTGCTACATGTGGCTGTTGCAGACAGAAGTTGGAACCTTTTATTTGTACTGTGAGTGTCAGCCATTATCTGCTGTTTTAAGATCTCCATAACTTCATGTTAACTAAATGGATTGCACAGCTGCATTACATAAGGAAGTAACTGAGTGTGATGTGCTGCAGAGTTGTTGTATATTAAAGAGATAACCCAGAGAATATTCTAGAAGTTATTCTGCCTAAACAGTTTGCATAAATACACTAAATGGATTGCACAGCTGCATTAAATAAGGAAGTAACTGAGTGTGATGTGCTGCAGAGTTGTTGTATATTAAAGAGATAACCCAGAGAATATTCTAGAAGTTATTCTGCCTAAACAGTTTGCATAAATACACTAAATGGATTGCACAGCTGCATTACATAAGGAAGTAACTGAGTGTGATGTGCTGCAGAGTTGTTGTATATTAAAGAGATAACCCAGAGAATATTCTAGAAGTTATTCTGCCTAAACAGTTTGCATAAATACACTAAATGGATTGCACAGCTGCATTAAATAAGGAAGTAACTGAGTGTGATGTGCTGCAGAGTTGTTGTATATTAAAGAGATAACCCAGAGAATATTCTAGAAGTTATTCTGCCTAAACAGTTTGCATAAATACACTAAATGGATTGCACAGCTGCATTACATAAGGAAGTAACTGAGTGTGATGTATATTAAAGAGATAACCCAGAGAATATCCTATAAGTTATTCTGCCTGAATAGTTTGCACAAATACACTGACTGGATTTATAAAGCTACATTACATAAGGGCATAACTGTGAGATTTCTGCAGCTGTTTGTAGTAAAAGAGTGACTGACTTTGCAGTATAAGGCAAGGGGATTGCTGAAATTCAGTAATAAGGTAGAGACTTATGTTATTCAGTATAGAAGTTTTCTTGAGCACTGCATCGATCACAAGCAGCGCTCTCTAGCTCCGTTCACAAGCAGCAAGGGATAATTACCTCAACTAAATTCTATTAAGTATATGAAATTGCATTGTACAGCACCACCTCAAAGTATTTTACAGCAACAGTTATGTTATTATTTCATGAGCTCATGAAGGACTTCTGAGTTAAAAAAAAAGGTATACTGATGTCATAAGAAGATATTGTGATTAATATTAGTATTTGTATTTGTTGCACTGTATGTTATTGGTTAAACACTATAATAATCAAAGCAACATTTTATTTGAAGATTTCTTGTGTGGTTAGTACTTGTTTTCTTTTTGTACTAAAATCTTATAGGACCCCACACCCTATTATTCTAGGGTGTCCCCTATAGGTGGAGGCACTGCGTCATACAGGCATCCCTTATATACCTGATTTCAACCCCCCTCCTACTCCCACTCTGCGGAGGCTTAGTTCTCATACACGAAACAGGTAGACAGCATTACACTATCACCCACCTCAGGGAAGGTCAGGAAAGGGTGTTACACACTATTAGAAGATTGTTATTGTAAATAGCATAAGAAGTTTCTCTCAGCAACATACAATATGACATTTTAGAATGCTGAGTTCAGGAACATTTTATACATTAAAAGATTTATGCCTAGATTATGAGTTTTGAGCGCTACAGGGAAATTAACAAACACAACAAAAGTGGTGTTATTTAATCTCCTATAGCGTTGCCATTACAAGTTTTAAAAAACCCGGCTTGTGCGCGCAATATGGTGCTTTTAAGCTCCATACCCCACCAAAAACAAGCGCTGTTTTGACATGCTCGTGCACGCTTTCCCCATAGACATCAATGGGGAGAGAGGGTTAGAAAAAAGTCTAACACCTGCGATTGCAGAAAGAAAAGCTCTGTAACGCAGCCCCATTGATGTCTATGGGGAAAAAGAAAAATTACGTTTAAACCTAACACCCTAAAATAAACCCCACATCTAAACACCCATAATCTGCTGCCCCGACATCACCGCCACCTACATAATGTTATTAACCCCTAATCTGCCGTTCCTGATATCGCTGCCACCTAAATAAAGGTATTAACCCCTAATCTGCCGCTCCCGATATCGCCGCAACTAAATAAAGTTATTAACCCCTAAACCTCTGGCCTCCCACATCACTACCACTAAATAAACCTGTTAACCGCTAAACTGCCAGCCCCCCACATCGCAACAACCTAAATTAAACTATTAACCCCTATAAAACCTAACCCTACCCCTAAACCTAACCCTAACGTAACCCTAATACCCCCTAACTTTAATATAATTAAAATCGATCTAAATTAAACTTAGTTATTAACAAAATAATACCTATTTAAAACTGAATTCTTACTGTGAAATAAAACCTAAGCTAGCTACAATATAACTAATAGTTACATTGTATCTAGCTTAGGATTTATTTTTATTTTACAGGTAAGTTTGTTTTTATTTTAACTAGGTAGACTAGTTATTAAATAGTTATTAACTATTTAATAACTATCTAGTTAAAATAAATACAAAATTACCTGTCGAATAAAATCTAAGCTACCTTACACTAAAACCTAAAATTACAAAAAATAGTAAAACCTACCATTACAAAAAATAAAAAACCTACCATTACAAAAACAAACAAATGAAATTATCAAAAAAATAACACCCAAAATAAAAAAGCCTAAGCTAGAATAAACTATCAAGGGCCCTTAAAGGGGCCTTTTGTGGGCAGCTTGGATGAGGACTTCGCCTCCGGGATAAAGATTGAACAGGCCGTCTCGATGAAGACTTCTCGCTGCCTGGATGAAGATCGTTCAAGCGGGACTTCAAAAACTGTAAGTGGATCTTCGGGGGTTAGTGTTATTTTTATTTTAAATTAGGGTTTGGGCTATACCTAAACAAGCTAAATGCCCTTTTAAGGGCAATGCCCATCCAAATTCCCTTTTCAAGGCAATGGGTAGCTTAGGTTTTTGTTAGAGTTAGGTTTTTTTATTTTTGGGGGTTGGTTGGGTGGTGGGTTTTACTGTTGGGGGGGTCTTTGTATTTTTTTTTTACAGGTAAAATAGATGTTTAACTTAGGGCTATGCCCTACAAAAGGCCCTTTTAAGATCTATTTGTAGTTTATTGTAGGCTAGTTTTTTTTATTTTGGGTGGGCATTTTTATTTTGATTGGGCTATTAGATTAAGTGTAATTCTTTTTTATTTTTGATAATTTTTTGATAATTTTGTTTGTTATTTTTTTTGTACTATATTGTTTGTTATTTTTTGTAATTTAGTATTTTTTTTATTGTATTTAGATTGTAATTTTTTTTTATTTAATTGGTAGTTAGTTTAATTTTAGTTTAATAATTATATTTTTTTAATTGTTAGTTTAAACTTAGTTTTTTAATTCGACAGGTAAGTTTTAATTTAATTTAAACTAGGGAAATTGTAATTTTAATCTAAAATTATGGTTATGATTAGGTTTAGGGGTTACTAGTTTAATTTAGTTTATTGCAATATGGGGGGGCTTTCCGTTTAGGGGTTAATAGTTTACTTTAGTATATTTCGTTGTGGAGGGCTTGCGATTTAAGGGTTAATAGGTTTATTATAGTGGCTGCGGTGTAGGGCTTAATAACTTTAGTATAGTGTGGGCGATGTGGGCAGATGTCAGAATAGGAGTTAATAATATTTATATAGTGTTTGTGATGTCGGAGGGCGACAGTTTAGGGGTTAATATGTTTATTATAGTGCTGATGATGTCGGGGAGTGTCAGAATAGAGGTTAATACATTTTCTTTAGTGCCGGCGATGTCAGGACTGGCAGATTAGGGGTTAATAAGTTTAATATAGTATTTGAGATGCAGGAGGGCCTCAGTTAAGAGGTTAATAGGTAGTTTATGGGTGTTTAGTGTACTTTGTAGCATATTAGTTATCAGTTTTATGTTACAGATTTGGACCGTAAAACTCATAAATACTGACTTTAGATGGATCTTGTCGTTTTAGGCTGTAACACCACTTTTTTAGATACAATAAAGTAAAGTCCCAGTACCACAGGCAGATAGCTGCATGTCACCTTAGGGTCACTGCCCTGGACTCCAGTATAATGATACAAAAAAAGGCAGCAAGGTGACACCAGAACTATTTAATAATATCAGGAGACAAGCACAGGCAGGCAACATTTCGGGAGCTTATCCCTTCCTCATGCCTTGCCTGACAAACAAACAATGCTTCTTTATATACAGACATATCACAAGGTGGCACTGAAACATATAGTGTGCGTCGGCCCAGGCAGCATTCGATTCTCACCATTTGCGAAACACGGCAGACTATCATGTTTGTTTGTCTGCCTGCCCCACCTTGGCTTTGTCTTTGTGCTTACAGCAGTTTTGTTGCTGTGATTTTTTAAAATTTATATACCAACAAACTTGGACATTTTATATTAATGGTATCTCTGTATCTCTGTGCAGTGCCTGCTCTTCTGTTCATTTGCACACAAGGTGGCACTGTAGAGCACAAATGGTTACAATATATATATATATATATATATATATATATATAAATATATATAAATATATATATATATATATATATATATATATATATATATATATATATATAAAACATGTATTTACAAAAGACCCACCTAGTGGAAAAAAAATCACTAATGTACAGATTAGAGTTATAGAAGGCAACAATATATCTTAAAGATGGGATAATGTGAAGACATTTTAATATTAGCATAATGTCTAATCAAAATAATAAAAACATCAGAATTTTTTTTTTTTTTTAAAAACTGATGAATTCCATTCATTATTAAGACCCCTGGGTTCAAGAGTCCCTAATTCAAAGATCCAAAAGGATTCTCTCTGCTTAAGCTACAACTCTCTATCACCACCTCTAAGTGGTTTAGCAATGTGATCTATAATTTGAAACCTACGTTGACTTATGGAATGTCCTTTTTTCTGAAAATGATTGGCTAGTGGGGCTTTCAAATTACCTGTGCGGGTGTTACTTTTATGCTCTATAATGTGATCTTTGGCGCTTCTTGTCGACTCGCCAATATAAACTCCACCACAATGGCATTTAATCATATAAAAGTATATGTTGTAAGGCAGGTGAAATACCCTTTAATATTATATTTGTTTTCTGTATGGGGATGATAAAATACTGAACCTTTACTAACATTATTACAGCATGAACATCCCAAACATGGGAAACAGCCCAAGTTCTTGGATGTAATAGATTGCATATTAATTTTAATATAGAACCCATATCTGCTTTCACTAGTTTAGACTGAGTGTTCTGGCCCCTTTTATATGCAGGCATAGGGCCTACTTTAAACTCTTGTATATTGGGGTTACAGTTAGTTAACACATCCCAATGTTTATTAATAATTCACAAAATTTCATTACTCTGAGCATTATATCTAGTCACAAATATGTCTATCATTTTTAATGATTTTATTAATATTAACATTACCTGACATCATAGGTTTCAATAAACTAGATCTAGGGATATATTTAACAATATTGATCTATTCATTAATTAATATTTCTTTAAATCTTTCGCCCATCTCTTTAAGTCTAACATCAACTATAGTCTCGTCTGAGACAATTTTACATACATGTAACATTTGACTATGGGGTAAACTTTTAATAAGAGAAGGTGGATGAGCACTTTATATCTTAATAGACTATTACGGTCCATACTCTTCCTAAATAAATCAGTTCTAAAAGAATTGCCTATTTTTATAACTCTGACATCAAGAAAGTCTATGTATTCCTCACTCCAAGTAAGTTTAAACTTGATACTGCTAGTTGCTATATTCAATTCATTAACAAAACTAACCAGGGTTCCAATGTTGCCCAGCCATATCCCAAATATATCGTCAATATAGCGCCACCAGGTGGTGTCATATCGAACAAATTACTGATTAGAATAAAACATACCTTTCTTCATATAAATTCATAAAGATATTGACGTAATTAGGGGCGACATTGAAACCCATGGCAGTGCCTTGGAGCTGAAGAAAAAAATCATCTTGGAACAAAAAATAATTACCATACAGGATAATCATTAATAGAATCATACAAAAATCAATTTGAGCAGAATTATACTTGTTGTCTGACTTTAGAGCATTTCAACAGAATCTATCCCACTAGAATGTTTAATATTAGTATATAAGCTTTTAACATCTAAGCTATAAATAATGAATTTAGTGGTGGGGAGAGCAAGAGAGTTAAGCTTAAGTAAAAAATCCCTGTATCCTTGATAAAGGAGTTGGATAGTTCTACATAAGGATGAAATAGCTTATCTAGAAAAATAGAGATATTGGTGAAGACTGAATTGGTGCTTGGCTTGCCACTATTAGGCAGCCAGGATGCTTAGATAGACACTTATGCACCTTTGGGAAGGCCTAAAAAACAGGGGTGCTGGGTTTCTCTATAAACATAAAGGCTGCTACATCTTTCCCTATAATATTATTCTTAACAGCAATAAAAATTGCACTCTCTATCTCTTTCTGGACTTTAAATATAGGGTTATAAGACAGTTTCTGATAAACCATTTTGTCACCAAGTTGTCTATTGATTTCATATATATAATCATTCTTTTTTAAAATGACTAAAGCATCACCTTTTTCCGCCCTTTTAAAAATGATATCTTGTTGCTTTTGTAGATTTTGTAGTGCAAGGTGCTGTTTATCGGTAATATTAATTTTTTTAGGTTTATATTTTGTACCATTATCTCTATGTTGTTCAGTTTTTATTTGTAGCTTAGAGATGTCACTCTGTACCAAAGATATAAATGTTTCTATGCTGTGGTTAATAGATCCTGGGTTAAATTAACTTTTCTTTTTAAGACCTAATTGATTTAAATGAATTATTGTCTGCGGCCTCCTCGCTTCTTTCGTGATCTGACTCCCCCGGCGAGCTCTCCGATGATCTGGTACTGTCACTATTTTGTGACTGGCTACGTCCCTGACACCTCTGTGCATTCGGCATGTACCTCCGTCTGGCGCCCTCTGGGTCATAGCGCCATCTGTATACTCAGCCGGAAGCATAGTCAAGCTCATCTCTAGTGAATTTCATCTGTTTGCGATCTTCAATAACCTTTTTCAAATCCTTGATTTTTGTATTCATCTCCAGCATACGTTTATCAAAGTCTTCTGTAGGTAATGTCTTTTTCAGACCTCTTTCCAGATCAGCCAATTTTGTAGATTGCTCAACAGTGAGTACTATACTGTCCATAGAACATTTATTCAGGATTTGTTTAAATCTATTACAATAATCTTGGTTATCCCTGATGAGCGTTGGTCTAGCATTCATATGCAACCCCCTTGTTATATGTTTGACATGATGATACTCAGTCAAAGTAGTGGCATGTAAGTCATACGCTAGATGTTATATGTAATTTCCAAAGGGGCTGTTTTTAGGAATTCTCTTGAACCCTTAATAAGGGTAGTTATCCTTGCTGCCTCTATATCCGAGAAGGAAAATGTTTTACAGGCATCTTGTCTATCCTCCATACTGTTTACTAACCAGGTGCACGAAGATAGGCAGTCACAATAGTAGATACAATAAAGTAAATTCCCAACACCACAGGCAGATAGCTGCACGTCACCTTAGGGCCACTGCCCTGGACCCCAGTATAATGATACAAAAAAGGCTGCAAGGTGACAGCAGAACTATTTAATAATATATCAGGAGACAAGCAAAGACAGGTGATGTTTTGGGAGTTTATCCCTTCCTCATGCCTTGTCTGACAAACAAATGCTTCTTTATATACAGACTTATCACAAGGTGGCGCTGTAGAGCACAAAACTCTTACCCAAATGGTTACAATATATATAAACATGTATTTACAAAAGACCCGCCTAGTGGAAAAAAATCACTAATGTACAGATTAGAGTTATAGAAGGCAACAATATATCTTAGAGATGGGATAATCCAATGTGAAGACATTTAAATATTCCACTAGGTGGGTCTTTTGTAAATACATGTTTATATATGTTGTAACCATTTGGGTAAGAGTTTTGTGCTCTACAGCACCACCTTGTGATATGTCTGTATATAAAGAAGCATTTGCTTCTTTATATACAGATCAGCAAATAGAATGCAAGTTCAATCGTATTGGCTGATTGGATCAGCCAATAGGATTGAAGTTCAATCCTATTGGCTGATTGGATCAGCTAATAGGATTTTTTCTGCCTTAATTCTGATTGGCTGATAGAATTCTATCAGCCATTCGGAATTGAAGGAACGCCATCTTGAATGACGTCACTTAAAGGTACCGTCATTTAGTGTTAATCGTCGGAAGAAGAGGATGCTCCGCGTTGGATGTCTTGAACATGGACCCGCTCTGCTCCCGATGGATGAAGATAGAAGATGCCATCTGGATGAAAACTTCTGCCCGTCTGTAGGACCACTTCTTCCCGGATAGGATGAAGAGTTCGGACCGTCTGGAGGACCACTTCTGCCTAGTTGGGTGAAGACGTCTCAAGGTAGGGTGATCTTCAAGGTGGTAGTGTTAGGTTTCATTAGGGGGGATTGGGTGGGTTTTAGAGTAGGGTTGGGTGTGTGGGTGGTGGGTTGTAATGTTGGGGGGTATTGTCTTTTTTTTTACCGGTAAAATAGCTGATTACTTTGGGGCAATGCCCAGCAAAAAGCCCTTTAAAGGGCTATTTGTAATTTACTATAGGGTAGGGCTTTTTATTATTTTGGGGAGCTTTTTTATTTTATTAGGGGGATTAGATGAGGTGTAATTAGTTTTAAAAGATTGTAATTATTTTATTTTTTTCTGTAATTTAGTGTTTGTTTTTTTTCCGTAATTTAGTTTATTAAATTTAATTGTAATTAATTGTAGTTAATTTAGGTAATTTATTTAATGATAGTGTAGTGTTAGGTGTAATTGTAACTTAGGTTAGGATTTATTTTACAGGTATATTTGTATTTATTTTAATTAGGAAGTTATTAAATAGTTAATAACTATTTAATAACTATTCTACCTAGTTAAAATAAATACAAAGTTGCCTGTAAAATAAACATAAACCCTAAGATAGATACAATGTAACTATTAGTTATATTGTAGCTATCTTATGGTTTATTTTATAGGTAAGTATTTAATTTTAAATAGGAATCATTTAGTGAATTCTAGTTATTTTATTTAGATTTATTGTAATTATTTTTAAGTTGGGGGGGTTAGGGTTAGACTTAGGTTTAGGGGTTAATAACTTTATTATAGTGGCGGCAACGTTGGGGGCTGCAGATTAGCGGTTAATAATTGTAGGTAGGTTGCGGCGACATTGGGGGCTGCAGAATAGGGGTTAATATCTATAATGTAGGTGTCGGCGATGTTGGGGCAGCAGATTAGGGGTTAATAAGTGTAATATTAGAGGTGTTTAGACTCGGGGTTCATGTTAGGGTGTTAGGTGTAGACATAAAAAGTATTTCCCCATAGGAATCAATGGGGCTGCGTTAGGAGCTGAACGCTGCTTTTTTGCAGGTGTTTGGTTTTTTATGAGCCGAATCAGCCCCATTGATTCCTATGGGGAAATCGTGCATGAGCACATTTTACCAGCTCACCGCTACCGTAAGCAGCGCTGGTATTACAGTGAGATGTGGAGCTAAATTTTGCTCTCTGCTCACTTTTTTGCGGCTAATGGCGAGTTTAAAAAACCTGTAATACCAGCGTTGTTTGTAGGTGAGCAGAGAGCATAAACTGCTCTAGCCTATTGTTTGTTTGTCAGGCAAGGCCATTTTTTTAGCCAGAACATAAAACTCGTAATACCAGCGCTATGGGAATCCCATGAAAAAAAAATAATTTTTAAGAGTGTGGTACTGATGTTGCGTTACAGGCTAAAAGGCTTGCAGTACAGCTATACCGACAAGACTTGTAATGGCTGCAGTGCTGTTTTAACGCTGAAATTACCATATTTTCAGCATTAAAAGACGAACGCACAGACTTGTAATCTAGCTGTATTTCAATTATTTCTTTACTATATAACAGATTCTACATATTTCTTTATTTAGTCATAAATACAGGGTAACCATTCTGCTAAAATATGTAAATATGTTTACTATAATAATTTTATATTCAGAGCCTAATTAGTGTTGGCTAAACATAGTTGAGTAGGTATTATAGCAAGTATATATGGAGAATCTATTAACTAGCACTTCTCACCAGTATAGAGAAGAAGAGTTAAAGTGGGATGCAGCTGTGGATTGTCCACTGATACCTATAAACTACTCAGAGTAAGATTCTATTTATTAATTGCAGCTGTCCTGGAGGAACATATGTGAAGTTAATAAGGGTGCATGTGGCACTGAACGATAAGGCAAAAGGTCTGCTCAGCAATTAGCCCTCAGGGACTGACCTTACATTAGCAAACAACAAAACAAGTTAACAAAAGTAAGCATTTATGACCATCCACACTCCAGAAACTCAGCTGAATCCAAAACAGATAATGGCATAGATTTTAGTACATTTGTTTTGTCTTAAAGGGACATGAAACCCAATGTTTTTCTTTATTAATCCAAATCATACACTTTTAAACAACTTTCCAATTTATTTCTATTATAAAAGTATATGATGGCATCCATTGAAGGAATAGCAATATACTACTAGGAGCTAGCTGAACACATCAGGTAAGCCAATGACAAGAGGTATATATGTTTAGCCACCTATCAGCATCTAGCTCCCAGTAGTGCTTTGCTGCTCCTGAGCCTAAGTAGGTATTATTTTTAATAAAAGATAGCAAGAGAACAAAGACAATTAGTAAAATGGAAAATTGTTTAAAATTGCATGCTTTATCTGAATCATAATAGAAAAATCTTTGGTTTCATATCCCTTTAAATGTGGCTTATTCATCATATGTCTGGCATTTTTTGCACCTGAATAAAGAAACTGCTTGAGTTGCACTCACTGAAAACCTGCTTTGGGCTCTGCACAGCTTTTACTGATGCTAGGTATGTTGTAGGATCAGGCATAAGTTTAACGTTAACAAAACTTTTATGTCAATTTAAATTCTAGCTACAGTACCATAAATTCATATATATATATATTTGAGGGTCTAAAAATAAGCATAAACAAAAGAAAAAAGAAAAAACCTCAAAACAATTAAAGCTGACAGTTCAATTCCCTTCTGTAAATAACAATTCAATAATGACAGAAATTCAATCATTCTGTGTCAATCAATAATCTTTATCATTAAGCATTACGTCACCAAGGGACAAACATCTTAAAATTAAATATATATTTCCAAGGGACATAAATCTTAACCAATTACATACCCATACTCATGGGGCTACCATGTTTTGGAAGTAAACGATAGAAATAAGTCTTTGCTTGTTGTTATTAGGAAATCCATTCTTCCACCAGTCATACAGAGTGCAAAAGTTCTAATATTTGTACTTTTTTTTTTTAAATAAAGCTTCTTTAAAAATACATTAAAAAACTATTAAAAGATTTATTTAAGCATAGTAAACAAATTCAGCATAGCTTTATTATTTATTTTGCCTGTTTTATTTCTTTAATATACCTAAGTAAATTTTGCTTTTTCATTCCTCATTCAGAGGCACACAAATGTTGTAATTTACCACACCTTGCAATATGAGAATGTTTTTCCTTAAATCAGAATAGTAGTTCATTTTTACCTAGGCCTAAATTCCCAAAGAAAACGCATGCTTATGAGATTTATTTTTTTATCATATGTTTTGCAATATGTCCTTATTTGCAGATATAGGGGCCCATTTATCAAGCTCCGGATGGAGCTTGAGGGCCCGTTTTTCTGGCGAGCAGTTATAAAGGCCGCTGCTCCATAACCTGTCCGCCTGCTCTGAGCAGGTGGACAGACCGCTGCAATTCAACCCGATCGATTGACACCCACGAATCTGCAGGGGGGGCGTTGCACCAGCAGCTCACAAGAGCTGCTGGTGCAATGCTGAATACGGAGAGCGTATTGCTCTCCATATTCAGCGAGGTCTGGCGGACCTGATCAGCACTGTCGGATTAGGTCCGCCAGACCTTTTATAAATATCACACATAATCTATGCATACATAAAATATGTTTAATGTCTCTTTAGATAAGTTTAAAATTGGATAAAATCATGCATAAACATTGGACTAGATTACAAGTGAAACACAATCAATAAATAACTGACTCATAAATAACCCCACGGAAATTAGCACAATGTTATCTATATGGCACACATGAACAAGTGCTGTCTAGTTGTGAAAACTGCACATAAAAATGGCACTGAAAAATGCCTTTACATTGAAGTCTACGGGGACTGTATTTTTACTGTTAATATATATGTATATTCTAATATGTATATGCTAAAAGAACTCAGTATACAGCTCAAATAAAACCATAAAACAACAAAATAAGAACATATACCATCATTATTTGACTTCAGGGAGCTGAGACACTGTTATTATTATTATTATTGTTATTATTATTATTTATTTGTATAGCGCCGCCAAATTCCGTAACGCTTGGTACAATAATGGTGTGATGATGCTGCACTAGGAGGCTCCTTCTCTTGTGTTTTCTTGTTATAAAGTATATCTATATGCTTATATACATATATATTTATGTGTTAATATGTGTTTTTACACATATAAACACATAAATATAAATATATACAGTATATATTCATATTCAAATATATATTTTAAATGTGCTGCCCCTGCGCTGCTCTAGGTTCTTTGCCATGTGTTTCTGCATCAGAACGAGGCTCATACTGGAGAGAATGGAAGTGTGCTCTTCAGCGCAAAGCTTCCATGCAATGTGAACGTGAGGCAGTGTTCGCATTGCACTTTACTTATAATACCAGCGCACATTTCCAATTTTGCACTCCACTCGTAATCTAGACCAAAATGTAACATCGATGATGTCCTATTTATTTTTCTAAATATTGATTCTTAAAGTGACCTCTTCTTAAGAGACTGGCTTGCAAAAATCATGCTGTCTCTTTCAATGTACAACAGTTTTTAACTCTATGGGCCTGATATTCAAAAACCTCACCGTCATAGAGAGAAATCACACAAAATCTTTTGGATTTTTTTTTTTAAAACTTGTATTGTAATGTAGCAACATAAACATCACTCAAGCTAATATTTGTATTTCTAATTTTTTTTAAGAGCCTCACCATACCATTAAAGGGACAGTCTACACCAGATTTTTTATTGTTTTAAAATATAGTTAATCCCTTTTATTACCCATTTCCCAGTTTTGCATAACCAACACAGTTATATTAATTTACTTTTAACCTCTGTGATTATCTTGTATCTAAGCCTCTGCAAACTGCCCCTTTATTTCAGTTCTTTTGACAGACTTGCAGTTTAGCCAATCAGTGCCTGCTCCCAGATAACTTAATGTGCACGAGCACAGTATTATCTATATGAAATACATGAACTAATACCCTCTAGTGGTGAAAAACTGTTAAAATGCATTCTGAAAAGAGGTGGCCTTCAAGGTCTAAGAAATTAGCATATGAACCTCCTAGGTTAAGCTTTCAACTAAGAATACCAAGAGAACAAAGCAAAATTGGTGATAAAAGTACATTGGAAAATTGTTTAAAATTACATGCTCTATCTGAATCATGAAAGTTTATTTTGGCCTAGACTGTCCCTTTAAGACTTCTTAGATCATCTCACCAGAGTGGTGAAGTTTTGAATATCAGGCCTTATGATTCACTTCATTTATCTTTCTTAGGGCCAAAGAATCGAAAATGTATAAGCATGGTGAGAAATATCATGTAGACCCTTACATGGGACCTCATAGAATGTTCTAAGAAAAAAAGCTAAACAAGGAACTCACTACAAATTGTGAGCTTACCGCCATAAAACTTAATGAAGCTCACTAGAATACAGATTCTCAAAGGATAAAGCAAATGTGACAAGAAGCACCAGGAACAGATAGCAGCATTTTATTGCAGCACATACAAATTAAGGTATATTGTTTTCAACATAACACCTTGCATTTGTTTCTATTTCTGCAAATATTTTTCTTTTTCCTTCACTTTAACAAGCACAATGCAAATTATAAAATAAACTCGCCAGATCTACATTCAGACATGAAACCACAAGACCTACGAGCATAATATGCTTGCATCATTCTGAGACAAGTGGTGAAGAGACTTCATACATGCCCAATTAATGCCCTGTTCAGCCCACTCACTAAGGCCTCTATTTATCAAGCTGTCAACCGCAAATAAGCTGGAATTCCGCAGCGTATTTGTGGCGAGCCTGATTCGCCGTAGTTATCAAACCCTACAGACCAGCAAAAGTAGAATATAGTGACGTAACATATGATCTGCCGGACACAGATTGATGGTTACGTCACTACAGATGTTCCGAACGCAAGTTCGGCACAATCTGCCTACTTTTGCTAGTTATAAAAAAACTAGCAGGTACGGATAGCCACTATTTCTAATCTAAATAAATATTCCTATCATTAAATAAATTATTCCTATTTAAAACTAAATACTTACCTATAAAATAAACCCTAAGATAGCTACAATATAACTAATAGTTACATTGTAGCCATTTTAGGATTTATTTTTATTTTACAGGCAACTTTGTATTTATTTTAACTAGGTAGAATAGTTATTAAATAGTTATTAAACTATTTAATAACTAAATAATAAATAGTTATTAAAGTTATTAACTATTTAATAACTTCCTAGCTAAAATAAATAACAATATACCTGTAAAATAAAACCTAACCTATGTTACAATTACACCTAACACTACACTATCATTAAATAATTACCTAAACTAAATACAATTAACTACAATTAAATAAAATTAAATAAAATTATCTAAAGTACAAAAAAAAACAAATACTAAATTACAGAAAATAATAAAATAATTACAAGAATTTTAAACTAATTACACCTAATCTAATGCCCCTAATAAAATAAAAAAGCCCCCCAAAATAATAAAAATCCCTACCCTATACTAAATTACAAATAGCCCTTAAATGGACCTTTTGCGGGGCATTGCCCCAAAGTAATTAGCTCTTTTACCTGTAAAAAAAAAATACAATACCCCCCAACATTACAACCCACCACCCACACACCCAACCCTACTCTAAAACCCACCCAATCCCCCCTTAATAAAACCTAACACTACCCCCTTGAAGATCACCCTACCATGAGACGTCTTCACCTAACCGGGCAGAAGTGGTCCTCCAGACAGCCAGAAGTCCTATCCGGACAGACGGGCAGAAGTCTGCAGGCGGCATCTTCTATCTTCATCCATCCAGAGCGGAGCGGGTTCATCTTCAAGACATCCGACGCAAAGCATCCTTTCAGACCGACGACTACCTGACAAATGAATATTCCTTTAAGTGATAGAATTAAGGTAGGAAAAATCCTATTGGCTGATGCAATCAGCCAATAGGATTGATCTCGCATTCTATTGGCTGTTCCAATCAGCCAAAAGAATGCGAGCTCAATCCTATTGGCTGATTGAATCAGCCAATAGGATTGAACTTCTATACCTTAATTCTGATTGGCTGATAGAATTCTATCAGCCAATCGGAATTCAAGGGATGCCATCTTGGATGACGTCATTTAAAGGAATATTCATTTGTCGGGTAGTCGTCGGCCTGGAAGGATGCTCCGTGTCGGATTTCTTGAAGATGGACCCGCTCCGCTCCGGATGGATGAAGATAGAAGATGCCATCTGCATGAAGACTTCTGCCCATCTGGAGGTCCTCTTCTGCCCGGATAAGATGAAGACTTCTGGCTGTCTGGAGGACCACTTCTGCCCGGTTAGGTGAAGACGTCTCAAGGTAGGGTGATCTTCAAGGGGGTAGTGTTAGGTTTTTTTAAGGAAGGATTGGGTGGGTTTTAGAGTAGGGTTGGGTGTGTGGGTGGTGGGTTGTAATGTTGTTGGGGTATTGTATTTTTTTTTACAGGTAAAAGAGCTGATTACTTTGGGGCAATGCCCCGCAAAAGGCCTTTTTAAGGGCTATTTGTAATTTAGTGTAGGGTAGGGATTTTTATTACTTTGGGGGCTTTTTTATTTTATTAGGGGGATTAGATTAGGTTTAATTAGTTTAAAATTCTTATTTATTTTATTATATTCTGTAATTTAGTGTTTATTTGTTTTTGTACTTTAGATAATTTTATTTAATTTTATTTAATTGTAGTTAATTGTATTTAGTTTAGGTAATTTATTTAATAATAGTGTAGTGTTAGGTGTAATTGTAACTTAGGTTAGGTTTTATTTTACAGGTATATTTGTATTTATTTTAGCTAGGAAGTTATTAAATAGTTAATACTATTTAATAACTATTCTACCTAGTTAAAATAAATACTAACTTGCCTGTAAAATAAAAATAAACTGTAAGCTAGATACAATGTAACTATTAGTTATATTGTAGCTATCTTAGGGTTTATTTTATAGGTAAGTATTTAGTTTTTAAATAGGAATAATTTATTTAATGATAGGAATATTTATTTAGATTAATTTAAATTATATTTAAGTTAGGGGGTGTTAGGGTTAGACTTAGGTTTAGGGGTTAATAAATTAAATATAGGTGGCAACGGTGTAGGGGGGCAGATAAGGGGTTAATAAATATAATGTAGGTGGTGGCAGGGTCCGTGAGCGGCGGTTTAGGGGTTAAACATTTTATTTAGTTGTGGCGGGGTCCGGGAGCGACGGTATAGGGTATAGGGGGTAAAACAGTACAGTATAGTGTGGGTGGTTAGTCACAGGGTACCAAGAAAGCTGCGAATAAGCCAAAGAGCAGCGTGATCAATGACTGTTAGTTAACAACAGTCCGCTGCTCATCGCTCCGTACTTGGTGCGCAGCTTTTTGACAGCTTTCTTGATAATTTTGGAGAACGTATTCAGGTCCCTGGCAGCGATGTTAGGTGATCTTAGGCAAGCATATTGGTGCCGTTGAATGCAAGAAAGTTGACGGCTTGATAACTAGAGGCCTAAGAGTAATTTTAAAGCAGATATATATATATATATATATATATATATATATATATATATATATATATAAATATATAGAACACTTAACACTTAAAAAATTTACTTCTGGTTTACTATATACAACTTTTTTAAATTTTATAGTTAACATTGAATACTATTTTTCAACGTATTTTAAGGCTAATATGTATGTCATAATGTAAATTTCAACAGGTTTCAACACCTTTTGTATATGTACTGTTAATACAAGATTTTATGTGTGATACAATTCCTATTTCTTTCAGTGTCAATTGCTTTTAGAATGCTTCTTTTATTGTGCACTAACCTCTATGTATCTCACCGTCGCATGCAGAAATATAGGTCATGGCCCTTAGCAAAATACATAGCTAACAAAATGTGCCTTTAGATCATCCTGTCATAGACTTTGTACACTGACGTATCATTTTAAATTATTTTAGTAGAAAAATTGAGATTATACGATCATAAGGTCCTTAGAGTCTTTCTCTGTCTTAAAGTAGTAGGTAATATGTTCATAATATTTATTGGTTAGGGTTTACTATCATATAAGTGCTTTAAAAAAGAATTAGCAGCAAATTACATATCAATTGCTGATAAAAGGTGTAATTATATGACGTTTTACTTTAATGTGAAATTAAATTTAATTTTTGGCCATCTTTCTCACTTTAGCTTTCATACTAAACTAATAATTTCAAACATGATGTTGATAACTAATTATACTTTAATTCCATAGACTTTAAATCATGCAGAATGGAAGTTCATGGCTTGTATGAAATAGACAAATATTAAATGCATTTTAATAGCTATTTTTATTGCTGACCCAATATATTTGCGATCATTTCACTCTTGAAAGATTGGCTTTCATAATTATGTTTGTTATCATATTAATAAAAGAAATCCAAAAAGTATTTTGATTTCCCCAACAACTTTAATAGAGAATTTAATATTGCCTAGCAACAGGAACCTTAGATTTGTGGTTTCTTCTTCAAGGAACATCTGTTTTTAGTTCTTCATGCATTAAGCCAATCTGTAGAGAATTAATAAATTAGATATAGCAAAGCAGCCAACTCATTTTATGCTGTCAGTTTTGACAAGATTAATGATATTAGGACTATTGAACTTCATTACAAATGACACCCTTATTTTTTGGTTTAATCTTGCTTTGGTCTTGAATGTATTAAATGTATTACTTTGAAAAACAGTGAGTATTAATTTATGTATATTATTACTTGAAACTTTTTATACACAGTTTGAATGAACACTTTCCATCTTAGCAAGGTTGTCTAATAAAAAAATAAAAAATATATACAGATAAGGCAATCAACGGTAATATGAAATGTGAAGATATGCAATCTTATTAAATATTTTATGACAAAATATAATTAATCTTTAAATTGCATTATATAATCTTATTAAAGTTTGATCTTGAAATCAAATATGAATATAGGACAATAAAGTATAATCACTAAACATACAAAGATAAAAGGCTGTAAAATTAAGTCAGTTCCAAATATATAAATATACTATATACATTTTGTCAGTGGACCAATCTTTCCTTATCTCCGTGCATCATTGATCTAGATAACTAATGTATTTGCCTATTCATGAAACATAACTGTAAAGATGTCTACAAACAAAATAGTACTAACAGTGGTAATTTATTGAAAGCCTGTAACACATGATGCTGGGAACAAAAGTAAAGCATATCCAGTGTTAGACTTGATACAATACACTACCCTTTAAAAATACCACATCAAACATCACTGATAAAAGTTCATGCAAAGAGTATGATAATTATAAGCATTGAGGACATGGTTGGGTAGTGTTTTTGGGTGAAAACTTATTTACTACAGGACTGCTAAAGGATTGGTATGTACACACCACTAAGCACTTCATCCACTTGAGTCCTGAATACCAAGTCACTAATATATGCTAGGTGTAACTGTCCTAAATTGCTTTATGTGTGCATGTAGTTTAGTATTCTTCATTTACAATATTTAAAATCTCTAAGAAATTAAATCTAGAAAAAGCTTACGATCAGTGGATTCTAATTAAGATGCAGTTGAGCTTATACATTTATATGCGACCAATAAGGCATCTGCAATATTGATCTGTTGCCCCATCACTGCTTTGTAAAAACCTGCCTTTTCAGTGAATCATACCAGCTATCCTAGTAGAATAATAATAATAATTTTATATATATATATATATATATATATATATATATATATATATATATATATATATACAAAACACAAAAAACCCAGCACTCACTAGCAGATTCACAGCAATGTTTAAAAGCAAAACTGGGGGAAGTCAGTTACATTTGGCGCCAAAGGATCAAGCCCAGGACCACGACAAGGTCTCCCCCTTCCTGGGACCCTAACTAGCACCCACACAATGCATACTTCCAAACAAACCAACTGGGAACCTCCCAGGGTGACACAGGCTTTTGTAACCTCCCCTATGTAAATACAAAACACAGGAATGGACCGCACTCACAGACTGGACTGGGTACACATCCTAAGCCACTGTTAACTCCACAGCCCTGAACACTGACAGACAGCTGCAAAGTTCCCAGCAACCCAGGCAGTTAACCCCCGAGCAACCTGGGTGTCAGGTCCGCAGGGGAGCATTACAATCATTAACACAAAACACAAAAAACCCAGCACTCACTAGCAGATTCACAGCAATGTTTAAAAGCAAAACTGGGGGAAGTCAGTTACATTTGGCGCCAAAGGATCAAGCCCAGGACCACGACAAGGTCTCCCCCTTCCTGGGACCCTAACCAGCACCCACACAATGCATACTTCCAAACAAACCAACTGGGAACCTCCCAGGGTGACACAGGCTTTTGTAACCTCCCCTATGTAAATACAAAACACAGGAATGGACCGCACTCACAGACTGGACTGGGTACACATCCTAAGCCACTGTTAACTCCACAGCCCTGAACACTGACAGACAGCTGCAAAGTTCCCAGCAACCCAGGCAGTTAACCCCCGAGCAACCTGGGTGTCAGGTCCGCAGGGGAGCATTACAATCATTAACACAAAACACAAAAAAACCCAGCACTCACTAGCAGATTCACAGCAATGTTTAAAAGCAAAACTGGGGGAAGTCAGTTACATTTGGCGCCAAAGGATCAAGCCCAGGACCACGACAAGGTCTCCCCCTTCCTGGGACCCTAACCAGCACCCACACAATGCATACTTCCAAACAAACCAACTGGGAACCTCCCAGGGGGACACAGGCTTTTGTAACCTCCACTATGTAAATACAAAACACAGGAATGGACCGCACTCACAGACTGGACTGGGTACACATCCTAAGCCACTGTTAACTCCACAGCCCTGAACACTGACAGACAGCTGCAAAGTTCCCAGCAACCCAGGCAGTTAACCCCCGAGCAACCTGGGTGTCAGGTCCGCAGGGGAGCATTACAATCATTAACACAAAACACAAAAAAACAGCACTCACTAGCAGATTCACAGCAATGTTTAAAAGCAAAACTGGGGGAAGTCAGTTACATTTGGCGCCAAAGGATCAAGCCCAGGACCACGACAAGGTCTCCCCCTTCCTGGGACCCTAACCAGCACCCACACAATGCATACTTCCAAACAAACCAACTGGGAACCTCCCAGGGTGACACAGGCTTTTGTAACCTCCCCTATGTAAATACAAAACACAGGAATGGACCGCACTCACAGACTGGACTGGGTACACATCCTAAGCCACTGTTAACTCCACAGCCCTGAACACTGACAGACAGCTGCAAAGTTCCCAGCAACCCAGGCAGTTAACCCCCGAGCAACCTGGGTGTCAGGTCCGCAGGGGAGCATTACAATCATTAACACAAAACACAAAAAACCCAGCACCTGGGTGTCAGGTCCGCAGGGGAGCATTACAATCATTAACACAAAACACAAAAAACCCAGCACTCACTAGCAGATTCACAGCAATGTTTAAAAGCAAAACTGGGGGAAGTCAGTTGATCCTTTGGCGCCAAATGTAACTGACTTCCCCCAGTTTTGCTTTTAAACATTGCTGTGAATCTGCTAGTGAGTGCTGGGTTTTTTGTGTTTTGTGTTAATGATTGTAATGCTCCCCTGCGGACCTGACACCCAGGTTGCACGGGGGTTAACTGCCTGGGTTGCTGGGAACTTTGCAGCTGTCTGTCAGTGTTCAGGGCTGTGGAGTTAACAGTGGCTTAGGATGTGTACCCAGTCCAGTCTGTGAGTGCGGTCCATTTCTGTGTTTTGTATTTACATAGGGGAGGTTACAAAAGCCTGTGTCACCCTGGGAGGTTCCCAGTTGGTTTGTTTGGAAGTATGCATTGTGTGGGTGCTGGTTAGGGTCCCAGGAAGGGGGAGACCTTGTCGTGGTCCTGGGCTTGATCCTTTGGCGCCAAATGTAACTGACTTCCCCCAGTTTTGCTTTTAAACATTGCTGTGAATCTGCTAGTGAGTGCTGGGTTTTTTGTGTTTTGTGTTAATGATTGTAATGCTCCCCTGCGGACCTGACACCCAGGTTGCTCGGGGGTTAACTGCCTGGGTTGCTGGGAACTTTGCAGCTGTCTGTCAGTGTTCAGGGCTGTGGAGTTAACAGTGGCTTAGGATGTGTACCCAGTCCAGTCTGTGAGTGCGGTCCATTCCTGTGTTTTGTATTTACATAGGGGAGGTTACAAAAGCCTGTGTCACCCTGGGAGGTTCCCAGTTGGTTTGTTTGGAAGTATGCATTGTGTGGGTGCTGGTTAGGGTCCCAGGAAGGGGGAGACCTTGTCGTGGTCCTGGGCTTGATCCTTTGGCGCCAAATGTAACTGACTTCCCCCAGTTTTGCTTTTAAACATTGCTGTGAATCTGCTAGTGAGTGCTGGGTTTTTTGTGTTTTGTGTTAATGATTGTAATGCTCCCCTGCGGACCTGACACCCAGGTTGCTCGGGGGTTAACTGCTTGGGTTGCTGGGAACTTTGCAGCTGTCTGTCAGTGTTCAGGGCTGTGGAGTTAACAGTGGCTTAGGATGTGTACCCAGTCCAGTCTGTGAGTGCGGTCCATTCCTGTGTTTTATATATATATATATATATATATATATATTTCTTCAAAAGAAAGATATAAAGATGTAGATAAGTATAACCCATTAAAAGTTAACTCTATGAACCCTATTTAACAAAGCACGGATGGACAATCCAATTAGGCAACTTGTCTCACTGTGTTCACAGTGGGCAATGGCTTGTCAATAACCCCCCAAAAAATGAGTTTTGGGTATTTTAGCTCCAAGAACACTGAGATAGTGGGGAGGTTAAGAAGCTGCTGCTTAATTAATGTTAATTTACTTTGCTGCAATTTATTTTTATAACAAAAAAATTGGTCAAATAGTGTCTTAATCCCTTAACAACAGCAATGTACGCTGTGTGTTGGCTGTTGGAAGGGTTTCCAGGGCTGTTGGTGATACTATGATTCTATGCTATTCCTGCATACCACACTGCCTATCGGTAAAACCTATGGTCATACAGTGGTGAAAGTTATACACACGGCTGACATAAAGGGCATGTCAACTATTTTTAGGAGGTTAATAAACTTTCAAGACCATGCTTATGAAGAGAAGTGGACTTCCAAAGAAGGTACATTCCTATCACTCCTTGAGAAAAAATAGAATACCAGATACACACTAAAAGATGAACCACTCATCTCCCAGCCAGTAAATTATGTTTCCCTCCAGAAATGGTACATTATAAAATGAGTTAATCTTGCAGCCTCTTTATTTGTATATTAATTTATTGTTATTTATGTTATTTATTTATTTTAAATTAATTTTGAGATATGAAAATTTGTACCAAGCAAATAAAAGTAGATTACTTCTGGTATGCATGGTACAAGATACACAGAAATCCAGACAATGTAGGGAATAATACAAATAAAAATGTATGTATATACATATACAAAAGAAAACTTGCTCTTGGTCAAGATGCTAAATTCTCCAGATGTACATTAATAATCATAATCCTAGGCAAGTAAATAAACGATCCACAAAAGTGATGGTGATACAGGGTACTCAAAATATGTAGCAGCACTCTATTGTGCTGATAGACATGTTCTGGACACTCACAGTGAGCTATGGTAAACAGCTTCCTCCAAGATCGTCAAGCAGTGGGATTCAATTCTTATTAACCCAGTTAAAATGTATGAACATCAAAAGTTTAATTAAAACCTTTTTAAAACAATGTTTTACACATTAGGGGTTGAAACATTCATGCAGAGCCCCAATAAAATGCTATACCACTGTGAGTCTCCAGAATGCACCTATCAACACAATAGAGTGCTGCTACATATGGGGGCCCATTTATCAATCTCCGTATGGAGCTCAAAGGGCCTTGTTTTTGGCTAAAGACCGCTGCTCTATAACCTGTCTGCCTGAACTGAGGAGGCGGACAGAGATCACATGAAATCAACTCGATCAAATACGATCAGCTTAATTGACACCCCCTGCTACCGGCCGATTGGCTGCAAATGTTGCACCAGCAGTTCACAAGAGCTGCTGGTGCAATGCTGAATGCGGAGAGCGTATTGCTCTCTGGATTCCGCGATGTCTGTCGGACATGATCCGATGATCTGATCATGTCGGACAGACATTTAAAAAATAGGCCCCATTGTAAGTATCCTGTATCATCATCACTTTTGTGGGTCATTTATTCCATTATATGCACAGGAAGCACCCTCTTATGTGCTTGCCTAAGATCTTCATTACTCTTTTGTGAGGTGTGAGAGGAGCTGCATCCGTTCTGTGCATCCACCAAGGAACAAAAAAAAAGGATAAAAGGATTTTTCCTTGCACTATACAAGTATTCTATTTCCTGCATCAACATTGTGATTATTTGGACACTGTACTTTATGTTTGAGATAAGTCTCTATTTTGTGTTTAAATATTGGATTACACCTATATAAACTTTGTGTTCACCTAGCAATATTTATCCCTAATCTTATGTTCATATAGACATATCACCCATTTTTTTACAGCAAATTACACTATAAAATGTGAAAAGCATTAGCACTTCATAAGGTTAACAAATGCTTATAATCAAAACTATCTTATAGAATATAAAGATAGGCACGCAATCTGATGAAAACAAGTGTATTGAGAGCTAGCATTTGCTTTATAGTTCCCTTCAAACATTTTGAGGACACTTCTTGACCTCATCCCCGAGGCATAGAATATGAAGAAAACTCTTACATTCCATTGCTATAGGTCAATGTTAAACTTAAGTGTAACTAATTGTTTAATTGCAATATTGTTAAGTTAAACATTGAGCAAATATTGATAAAGTTTGCAGCGATATTGATGACAATTAAAGTGAAATATTTATGTATGCACACAATCTAATGAAAACAAGTACAATAAGAATTTAGCATTCACTATATAGTTTCTGAAAGATTAATGTTCAAATGTAAAAAATGATAGGGATATATATATGTGTGTAGATGAAAAGAGTGGTATTAGGGCGCACTGTTCAAAGGTTAATTTACCAATAAAATGTTAATTTTAATATTGGCACCAGAGGTAAAAATACTGAAAATACACAGATATCTAATCTAGTATATACTCTGTGAGAAACCACCATACATAAAATGAAAAATTCTAGTTTAGTGAATAGTATTATTTTGTGATCACATAGAAAAGTTTGATAACTGCTGGTTTCAAAAGTTATTATACCTTATGTTATATACACAGATAAGTGTTCTCACAATAAGATTATCTCATGTAGTACACATGGATAGGAAAGATCCAAATGAATGAGATAAAGTACAAGATCCTACAAAGTGGCTTAAAAGTCCAGTATACAAATAATTTCAAAGCAAAGTACATCAAAGTGCATAAGTAATTGCTGTCTCAAATTCGTATAAGGTTATGCAGAATCAATTCAAATTCATTATCTTGTTATATCCATATATTAGAAGTAAGTGCCCACTTACTAGATATAACCTCAATCCTATGAGGTAAGTAGAAAACGTTTGTATAGGTTAAAGTCGTCCCTCAGCAATCTAGAAAAAATGCTTCTTTGCCTCCTCAGTGTGGTTAGAAACACTGCTTTCCTGCCTCCTTAGTGTGGTAGAAGATTTTCTCCCTTCACAGCTTGCCCTTGTTCACCTCCCAGTACCATATGATGTAATGGACATAAATAGGGGAACAAAATTTTGGAAAAAATAGTGCAACACTGTTTGTAAGCTTAAAACATATATTTATTTAGTATGTATAAAACAGTGACGTGCAGTCATAGGAGGCAGGTGAGGCAGCGCCTCACCTGTCCTATGTGTGTAATTACACTTTTTAAAGACTTTTATTAAATAAAAAAAAAAAACGTTAATAAAAAAAACTTTTTATATTTTTTTTTTGTACACTAAATGTACCCCCCCTAACCCCCCCAATGACTCGGCCACCATTTTCACAATAAGGCTCAGGATGCCTAATTGCGCAAAGAAGGAGAGGCTGTGTGTGAGCCGTTCAGCTCGCCTCCCCTCGTTTGCGCAATATTATGGCTGTCATTGTATAAGCTGCTATTAGAGACTGCCCCCAGTGGCGCTTAATGCGCTGACGTCTCTGTTCGCAGCCCAATGGCCATACCGCTGTAAATGCTGCCATAGAGGCTCGCCTCTGAGCCAATCAGCGCCCAGCTCTCTTTCATGTAGGAGCTCTGAGCATAGGCGATTGGGCGCTGCCGCTGAGCCGACACTGGTGAGGACTCTGAGAGCAGTCACGTGTTGGTGAGCTCAGCTCTGAGGCTGAGCTGGTGAGGTGATGACGGGCTTGCCGGGACATGTGCGAGACTGAAGAGACTTGAGTGCGACTAAGCTGGAGGACTCTCAGAGACTCAGCCGTAAGCTGCCAGTGCTCCTGATGCTGCGTTCTCCTTACAGCAGCAGGCAGGTCTGCTTTGAAGCTCAAAAGTGGAAGAATGAGCAGCACACTCATATTGCAAAAAATGGATGTTTAATCCGACAGTCTCTCATCAAAATACAGAAACACACACAGGTTACCTGTGTGTGTTTCTGTATTTTGATGAGAGACTGTCAGATTAAACATCCATTTTTTGCAATACTGAGTGTGCTGCTCATTCTTCCACTTTGTTACTTTTGGGGTCGCTTGGTCCCTATTCTGAGCCTGCACCTTTCAGTTCACCCCAGTCTCCTATATAGCTCTTAAGCTACAACGCCGCTGATAGTTTACAGCACCGGAAGCCTTCTTCACTTTAACCTACTAAAGAAATATATACTGGTAACTGGTAAGTGATGTATTTCTTCTTACTCCTCTATATCAACTGCTACTGCTTATTATATTATGACACATTATTTTTAGTTGTTGCCTAGCCCTATACAAGCTTCCAGTAAAGTCTTTCAACTTGATACTGAAATTTATTTTATTATTCACAACTGACTGGCAAAGCTTTTTTTTCTTAGTACAGACAACTCCTCCTACATTTATATGTAATTCCCTTTTTTTAACAAAGATTAAATATATATATTTACCTGGAAAACGTGAAACATACTTGTAGTGCATATTTAATTTCACTGGATCATTTTTTCAAGATACTTTGCAAAAAAAATGCATGTGGCTCCCCCAGCATATGCAAGTAAGCCACGTTTGAGTATATATATATATATTTACACATGCTCAGAGTCCCATTGAGAGCCTTTTACATAATGATGTAGCACATACTATTTCAAGCCCTCAGAAAATATACATCCGCTTGAAGAAGTGACTTTTTCAGGTTTGAAATCTGTCAAGAACTCTTTTCCCCCATAGGAAGCAAACACTTTAAATATGATATTTTACATGTGGAGTATTCTGGATTGGCACAAAATACTGTGCATGTGCACATTTATATCTTGGGATTAAAATAGGGGTCTGGTTGTTTATCATTTAGACTTAAAAGAAGGAAAAGCAGTGTGTGATTAAGTAGTGAAATCCAGTTTTTTTCAGATGGGTGAGAAGCTTTATGGGAAGCTAAAAGTTAAACAGATTGCAGACAGTAAGTAGCTTATTGGTGCTGCGGTCCTTACTGTCCATGTGAGATCAGTCAGATTCCAGGGTTGTTTGTTAGAGATTTTTGTTTATAACTTTCAGAACCCAATAATGAATTTTAAAAGGACAAACATTATGATGTCATTTATAATTAAAAAAATTGGGATTCAAAAATGCATACTCCCAGGTTAAAACAATAATATAATATGCCATAAAATATTCAATTCATACATCACAATATTTATATGTCCTTTGTTGAAGAGCATACCTAAGTGGGATGTGCACGTGCGTTTCTTGAGCACCATATTGCAGCAGCAGTGTTGGCAGTATTGATAACTTGTCCTTTGTGTAAAATTTGTATGGTAAATTATTTATATTTTTACAATACAGTAGTGAGTAGAGAAGAGATTGTGTATCATTCTAATTGCTTAGTAACTGGCACTGTGCCACAGAATTGTGCGAGTGTGTATGTGAGCAGAGTGTGTGTGGGTGTCAGTGAGCAGAGTATGTGTGCTTTATTCTCCAGGTAATCGATTAGCTGGTGCTTTAGTGCAGTGTTTCTCAACAATGGTCCTCAAGTACCCCCAACAGGCCAGGTTTTCATTATAGCTGAATCAGTGCACAGGTGAAGTAATCAGCTGATCAGTAACTCAGTGGTTACTAACTTGCTCTCACCCATCAGCTGATTATTTCACATGTGCACTGGTTCAGCTATCATTTAAACCTGCCCTGTTGAGGGTACTTGCGGCCCTCTGTATATGTGTTTCTCCGGCGTATCATATCTAGTGCCTCACCAGCCTCTGACCTCACTGCACATCACTGGTATAAAATGCTCACATTCTAAAACCTCAATCCAGTATGAGGTATCGGTTTGTCATATCATACAACAGTTGCAAACTTCCAAGGCATACAGGTTAGTAACATCAGTCAGAAGTGCAGGAAACCGGCATAAGCGCAATTATGGTATACAGTTAAATAACGTCTCTTTCAAATCTCTCCTTACGGGTTTCAAAGGTTTATAAACAATAGGTTACCTTCTTCATCAGAGGATATTTTCGAGTGTGATTGCTGATACAAACTGGGCACTTAAATATGGAGTTTGGGTTATTAGCATTGAGTTTGCAAAGCTCTGATTGGCTCTTGTCTACATGTGACTGGGGAGGTGTGTGAAATAATCCACCAATTAGAGGCTGGACTGTTCGTTACTTCCCAAAGTGCTTAAACCGGAACAATGACTAGAAATAATAAATAAAATACCTTTTTTTTTTTTGTTAAAAACTCTCAAGGCAGTTTTTTCTTATGTGGTTCTTTGCTAAAATGTCCTTTGTGTACTGAAAAATATTATCGTAAGTAGAGATGTATTGCGCATGCGTATTGGTGCTTTGTGCGCTCTCTACGTATATGATAGGGGTGTGGGCTGATCATCCAATCAGATTAGGGAACGATCGTAGCATTGCTTAACCGAAAATATGTTTGCAATATAGTGCGGTACTGTCTTTTTGCAGTGGTGATAAGTGAGTAATTTATTCTAGCTCCGGGAGTGTTATTGCGCTGCTTAGACATCAATCATTTATAGGTTTTGCGCATGCGTAAACTGGCTCTCTTTATAACGTCAAACGGGGGTGTGAGCTGGTTACCCAACTGGGAAGCAGCATCAGTGGTCTCTCTTAAAACTCACTTAATTCTGGTGGTAGACGGAGTAATACTACGTTGATATTGTCTGTAGGGAGTTTATTTTGCATGTTTATTTTTCTGTAACATTTATGCTGAAGAATTACTTGTATGTATTGGGAATGTTTGCGAAGAACTGTTATTTTGATGGCCAAATATCCCAATATTAAAGCCCCTACTGCTGGATATCATATCTATTCTATTTCTCAACCATATATATACATAGTACAGATTCATAATGGTGAACATGGATCGTAAAAAGTACAAAACATAAAACATTATATTTGAAACAATCTTTTTCATAAAAGAATATTTTTAAAAACACCTTTTTTATATATAAATACATTAGAGATCCGCTATTTTCAGGACCATTTCTTAAAACTCAGTCTCCCTTTTTTGGAATGTGGATTTCTTATGTTGTGTTAAAAAAATCACAATTACATCGGTTTGAATAAATAAATAAATGGCTTTTTGTTGTATATATGTAAAACACCTTTAAAATAGCCGTTAAAAGCGTTCTCTAAGAAATAAATGGAAAACCTTTTCTATTTTATGTTGTGGTTATAAACATGTCTTAATACAATCGGTATATAAAGTTTTGTTACAAGCAAAATTCATTAATAAGGGATTCATAAAATTCTTTCCCAGCAGTAGATATCTGTATAGATTAAAATGCATACATGCATTTCCAAATTATTGTATGAAGCACCACATAGGGCCTCCCAATTATATTGTATTTTAAGGAGGAACATGTAGTATATGTACATCTATGTATGGAGTATTTTTTTATTTAGCTGGTTGCAATGTTCCAGAGTTCTTTGTGTGCTCTGTGTATGTGCAATATTTTAATTTTCCACTAAAAAGGCTGCCAAATCTATGTCTTTATTGAGGCCAAATGGAGTCTGTGAGTGTAGGGTGTGTATCCAGAAGGTTTCTCTTCGTCTGAGGTGTAACTCTCTATCCCCACGTCTCTCATTGACCGGGATACATTCTAATATTGTAGCTTTTAGTCCTTCTGGATCTTTGTCGTGGTAGTTCCTATAATTCAGTGATAAGCTATGAGACTTCTCTCCTGCCTTAATATTCGTTAGGTGTTCCGCTACTCTTTTCTTAAAGGGGCGTGTCGTGCGTCCTATGTATTGTAGCCCATATGTACATTCAATAAGGTAGACTACATGGTCTGTTTTACAATTACAAGCTGCGTTTAATTTGCATATTTTGCCATTGCTATTTGATTTAACTTCTCTTGTTGATTTTGGTCCGCTATAGTTGTGTTCACATGCGACACAGTTTAGGCGATTGAACTTAAAAAAACCTATTGATAATTTACCAAGCCAATTCTGTTTTTTGGGCTATTTTAATTTGCTTGGTGCAAGGGTATTTTTCAGATTTTTGTTTTTACGAAAGATCACTTTTGGTTCTTTTGGTATTATCGATTTCAAAAGTTCATCTTTTTCTAGCAGGTGCCAATGCTTTTTGAGGATCGTCTTTATTTCATATGAAGCCTCATTATATGTTGTAATAAAATTTGCCGTACTTTTCAACATTAGTTCCTCATCCCGTTTCTTCTTTTGTCCTTTCTGTAGGAGTGCATGTCTGTCAGTGCATTTCACTTTTTTATAGGCTTTAGTTAAATCTGTTTCATTGTACCCTCTCTCGATAAGCCTTTTTTTCAATAAAACCGCTTCTTGCTCGAAGTGTTCCATTTTCTAGCAATTCCGTCTGAGGCGTTGGTACTGGCCATAGGGTATGTTTTTTATCCATTCAGGATTATGGCTGCTTGAAGCTAGTAGGTATCTGTTGCTGTCGGTTGGTTTTTTATGAAGTTTGGTGTGAATTGTACCTTCCTTATGGAAGAATATGATGTCCAGAAAGTCTATTTCCAGTTTGTTCCTTTTTTCCGTAAAGATCAGGTTAAATTCATTTTTGTTGAGAGTTTCGACAAATTCATTGAGGGTATTGTCAGGGCCTTCCCAGATCATAATGATATTGTCAATATATCTTGCCCATTTTTTGATATGAGCACTAAATGGATTGTTTGACCATATGTAGCACTCTTCCCACAGCCCCATGTATAGGTTTGCAAAGCTGGGTGCAAAGCGATTTCCCATTGCTGTACCTTGGAGCTGTAGGAAAAATTATTTCTCAAATAGAAAGAAATTCTTCTCCAGCAAAAATCTTATTGAGTTAAGGAGAAAGATACATGTCTCTTTTGGGAGATCAGTCAAAGTTTTTAGCCAAAATTCTACAGCCTCTACTCCTTTTCTGTGTGGAAGTAGTCTATGTACTCTGACAATTTGGAAATTAGAGAGTTGATACCTGAGTCTATTTGTCTTCCCGGTGGTGCCTTTGTATTTTTATGGACCTTTGGGAAGTGATAAAAGATTGCAGTGGTGGGGTTGTCATTTTTCAGATGTGCCATCTCATCTTCATTTAGGACTTTCTCCTCTTTGGCATTATCTAGTAGATGGCGGTATTCTTTCAGAAAGGTATTGGTTGGGTCCCCTGGTAGTTTCCTGTAGTTTGTTTCATCCCTTAGGATATTATTGGCTTCTTCTATATAGTCTACTCGGTCCTGGAGGACAATACCTCCCCCTTTATCCGCCTCCCTGATGATTAGGTTACTGTCTTCCTCCAGACTTTTTATAAAGGCTTTCTCTTTCTTTGAGAGGTTATCTTTTTTAATTTTGTATCCCTCGCAGAGTCGGTTGAAATCTGTTTGTACCAAATTTGAAAAAAACTGCGATCAGCTTTCCCCTTGAGTTGACTGGATAGAAGGTGGAGCTAGGTTTAAGTGAGTATGTTTTTTTAGTACTACTTTTTCACTTGTAGGTGCACCTTCATTTTCTAAATTTTCTAAGATGCTCAAAAGATCAGAGTCAGTTTCTGTCAGAGTATTCTGCCCCGCTCCTTCATCTTTTATAGATCATTTTTCAAAGTGTCTCTTTAGGGTTAGTTTGCGGGTGAATTTGTGGAGGTCGATAAACAATTGGAATGAGTTTGGTCCCTTCATGGGGGCAAAAGATAAACCTCTCTCTAATATGGTGGTTTCTTCTTTTGTTAGAGTTTTTGTTGAAAGATTGAAGACTTTCGCCTTCACATCTTTGTTTCCAATATTGGAGAGGATTTCTGTTTCTTTCTTTCCATGTCTTCTCCCTCCTCTGCATCCTCTGTGGTTTGCCTTTTTTAGCCTCTTTGTCTCCATTGCGGCTCTCATAGGATGTTCCTGGGGGTATATTTCCCTTCTTTTTTGTCCTGGTGGTTCCCGGAGAATGTCCTTCGTATCTGTATGTTAGTATTCTTTCTCTCGATACCCTAAAAAATGTTGTTTAGAGTTAGTATCAGTTTGAATGGAGTTTTTTTCTGTAGTTCCAAACACCTAGTCCTCCTATATTACTGGGATTTCTTTTGTTCATAACATTATGTTGATGGTGGGATTGTTTTCTCCTTCCCCAATTTGACTATCCATTGTGTTTATGGTGAGTTTGGTTGTTCTGTCCGTATATTTTCTTCTTTCTAGTAGGAATTTAAAATTATATATCCAAGCGCCAACAAAAAGAGGCAGGGTCTTAGCTAAAATAAATTACTTAACAATGTTTATTTCAATATCCATTCCATTTCTGGATGGAAGTACAAAAATTGACTAGCAGTAAAAAGTGATAATAACAGTGTACTGTTTCCTATGTTCTACCTTGGTGTTTCCAAGTAAATAAAGTTATTACGTGGTGACACTTGTTATTTATAAGGATTCAAGACAAACATCACATATAAATCTCACATCAAGTGTCACCACGTAATAACTTTATTTACTTGGAAACACCAAGGTGGATATATAATTTTAAATTTTAATTTTAAATTTTGATTGTTTGTTAACTGACCACTAGGGGTCAATTTATCCGAGCTAGGGGTTAAAACCAACAGGCGCTGGGTGTTTTTCTTGTGAAACTTCTTTCTAGTAGGTCTGGTGTTGTTTCCATTTCTTTTTTCGTAATCATTTTTCATAATCTTTTATATATATATATATATATATATATATATATATATACACCAAATGAGAGTACTAATATAGGAGGCCTAACAATCAAATATGCTGGAGTACTCAATATGTAGGTATAGGCTTATAATCAAACCAGATCATATAATTTTGCAATTAGTATTCAAGCAAAAAAAAAAAGAAAAAGAAATCACTTTTATGTATAGGATGCCTCAAAAATTAGGGCTTTTCACATAAATGTAGTGAAACAAATTATTAGGGCAGCTATCTGTATCATAGCAATAAGAAAATATAAACCTCAAACACTATTTAGACTATGAGTCATCATAAATAGTGAAGAACAATGTGCCAACCTTAAGAGACCAGCATGGCCCAAAGAAAAGCCATACGCAACACGATCATCATATATTAATCTCAGTCCAGATAAAGCAACCATGTACAAGGAGCTATATCTCAGAGTAATATAGTGATACATCAGCTGCTGATATAACAGTGCACTCATGCAGAGAAATCATAATAGTAAATTTAAAGTTCAGGCATAAACTCTTCACGTAAAAGTCCCTCTTATTCTCTTTTACAGAGAATGCAGCAATTCCAGCACATCAGTAAAGATGCTTTCAGCACAGAAGATATAGGTAAAACCAAAAGTTCTTTATTTCAAAGGGTAAAATCATCAGACATAAGAGAAATAGTAGTTAAACAGTCATATGCATTTCATCAGCAAAGACATAACTTCCTCAATGACCTATGGGCTAAAAGGGCCGGCAATCTTACTTATAGGGCTCAAATGATATACCCCCTATACATAACTCTATGTATACCATGCAGAAAATCATTGCCAGTGCCCCTACCCATCTCATACTACTCGTGTTGAAAATACATATCTTAAAACATATAGAAAACATATCACTTTGACATTTACACATCATAAATATTAAATTGACACATTACATTTATCATAGTGACAATGCATGTATATATATTATTAAAATGGTTCAACTTATTGAGGACTTATAAACATTCATTGAATACTATTGCACAGTTGATCAAATAGACATATAATGAAAATGTAAATATGGAACTTAGTATCTTAAACAGAAAGCCAAAAACTAAGTATACAATATACTTGCACAAATTTATTGCACATGATGTAATCTATTATATTATATGAGTTTCAAAAATCTCTCAATTTACATACAGTTTAACATCCCATTCTTTGTTCAAGCCAGTTGGTACCCTTCAGTGTTTTAATTCTGTTACCCCCTCTGGGGTGCCCCTGGACATGCTCTATGCCCTGTACTGATAATAGAGACCTGTTGGGTGCATGATATTTGTGGAAGTGTATGGCTATGTGTGCAAGTGATTCCGGATCCTCTTTCACACGTAGGTGCTCCAAAAAATGATCCTTAAGAAATCTGGTCATATGACCTACATACATGTGTAATTATGTTACTCTATTTCAAGTACTGTGCCTTCTATTAAATCCCAAAAAGGCAGCACCGCTAATAAGAGAGCAGTATCTGGGCTCTGGTGGTATTTATCAAAGAGTTGACTCTGTCTATTCCAACGGAACAATAGGAGTTATTTTTTTTGAACAAAGCAACAAAGGGAAGAAGTAGTAGAATGGCTACTCATAGATTTCTGTTTCAACAATTTGAGGACTTAACCATGAACTGTTATGATTTTGATGAAGACATCATGGAAAAAGGGGCAAATGAAAATCTGGACACTTCATTATTTAAAATGGAGAAATTGTTAAAATCTGATACATGACTAGAATTGTATATTAAAACTTTTATGATTTATAAAAAGTTTCTACGTATTCCTAGAGGCTTGCGAATATGAAAATTTCCATCATTTGAGGTAACAGAGTGTTTATAGCAAAATGGAATGAGGTACTCACTAACTGTTCATTGGCTCTAATGGACTTATTAATTGAATACAAAAATCAACAAAGGGTGGATCTCAATAACTAGATTAAAAAGGTGCAAGAGTATATAAGTCAATTTGCAGCCAATGAGGAATTAAAAAAAAAAAGATGAGAAAATCAGGGGAATAATACTTGAACTTAAAGTACGTATATGAAATTTTAAGAAAAGTAAGATCTCTAGGGATAAACAGGATTATGAGAGCAATAGTGTTTACAAGTGGACACATATGGGTGGAAGAAAGAATTTCAAAAGAGTACAGAAAAATAAAATTACAAAAAAGTTACATTTAATGATCAGAACACAGACTATGATTACAACTCATCAGATTTTGACAGTGCAGGAGATGAGAGAGCAATTATGATAGTTCTACATCATCATTTGTTTTACAAACTCAGATCACTCATAATGAGAGTCTAACCTGTCAAAAAAAACGGGGAGGGCATAGTCAAAAGCAAAGTAAAGGACAAAAAAAGAAAACATGTAGAGGTGGGAGAAAAAGGAACAGGCAAAGTATATACAACACAGGAGAAACAACACAGGTATCCATGAAAGCAAAGACAGGGTCAGGAGAAGAAATTCATTTAGACAACCTTAATTTTATCATTTTATCTTCTTATAAATTGACAGATAGTCAAACAAAAGTTTTATCAATTAGTTTAAATTTATCACCCACTAGCCACTTTAACTTATTTATAACTATAGTGGATGTAAACAAATTTGTGAGGTAATTGGTGTTAAAAAAAACATTTCTTCACACAACAAGAGGACACACCCATTGCAATAGCAGGATTAGATAATGATTTAAATACCATGAATGATTTTAATTTTCAAGATGTGTGTACTGAATTACAATTGGTATCTCTCCAGATGGAGAGTGAGGGTTTAGATGACACTATGAAGATCAATGAACCAGTACTAGCTAAATTTAAACACAAATCTACTTTTTATCCTGTGCATACCAGAACTAATGTTGTTGAGGTATTTAAAACTGTTGAAATGAGTTGAGTCGTTTAAATCAATGTATCAACAGAAAGGATCACGTTAAGAGAAATTTGAGTAAAAGTGAGTTTGATGCACTTCAACAGCTTAAGTCTGAGAAAACAATTGTTATCCATAACTCGGATAAGGTTGGCAACTTAGTCTTATTGAATTAAACAGACTACATTAAGGTAGCCAATAGACAATTGGGAGACAAAGATGTCTATGAGTTACTAACTACTGATCCTACATTTACGTTTAGGAGGTCAATTCATTCTATAATTGATGGTGCAGTAAATAGTGGAGTTATTACTGAACAAAATGCAAAATATTTGAGGTAGGATCACCCGGTAACAGCAGTATTCTACTATTTACCGAAGGTCCTCAAAGACCCTATTATACCACTTGGACGTCCGATCATTGCGGGCATAGGTTCATTGAATGAGCCTTTAAGTGAAATGATAGACACTTATTTACAGCCGTTGGTTACTAACCTTAAGAGTTATATAAGAGACACCACAAATTTAATATTTCAAGTTGAGAAAGTTGTATGGCAAACTGATTAGTATTTTTTAACTATAGATGTGGTGTCAATATATACCTTTATCCCACATCAACAGGGTATACAGGCTATTTAGGTTTTTAGAGAGATTTTCAGGATATGATGCTAATACCAAAGAATTTATTATAAGATCAATTGAATATCTCCTGACGCATAATTTCTTTTTGTTTGAGGGGGATTTCTATCTCCAGAATGTGAGCAAAGTTTGCTCCCACTTACACCAACCTGTATTTATGTTGGTGAGATCTGTTCAACATTTTTGGAGATGGAAACCCCTTCAAAAAGTGTATTCAATAGTAGGAAATCTAGAACTTTGGGTAATATGCTGTCACCCTCTATGTTGCCCCCTGAAAATAAAACCAATTGGTTAACTAAAAAACCTGGATATATTAAATGTGGTTGTAGAAGATGTAAAACATGCAACTATATTGTCCTGGGAGATGAATTTACATCTCTGGATGAGTCTAAAGTGTACAAGATTAAACAGTATACTAACTGCAACACTAAGTTTGTGATATATTTGTTGACCTGTAGAGGCTGTGGGAAAAAGTATGTAGGTCATACGACCAGATTTCTTAAGGATTGTTTTTTGGAGCACCTAGGTGCGATAGAGGATAAAGAGTCAACTACACCCATAGCCATACACTTCCACAAATATCATGCATCCAACAACTCTCTATTATCACTACAGGGCATAGAGCATGTCCAGAGGCACCTCAGAGGGGGTTGAATTTCCGACGATTCCTGTCCGCCTCATCGGAGCAGGCGGACAGGGTTATGGAGCAGCGGTCTTTTGACCACTGCTTCATAACTTGTGTTTCTGGTGAGCCTGAACTCCGTACGGAGCTTGATAGATAGGCCCCCTAGAGTGCTTACAAACACTCATATCAGGATTCTTATTCTCTTTAAGTCAGAAACAACTTAAGGTTAGATTACGAGTGGAGCTGTAATATCTCTTAGCCCTTATAACTTTTTTATGCAATATTTTTATTAAATGACTTTTATAAGACAGTGTTATTATGAGTGGAACTGTACTTTTAAAAGTATTTTTAGATTCCCCCCCACACACTTTTTAGTCGAGTGTAACAGTTAACTAGAGCTCGCTCTATCTTGATGCATGTTAAATTCAATTCTGATCAAGAGAATTTGTTTACTTTCAACTTATAATATGCGCACTACATGCACAAAGAGCCGAGATAAAACATTTTTGCTTGCGTGCAATAGTTAGTGCGCCACTCGAAATATAGCCCTTAGTAAGGGGGAAAAATATGAAACAGCCTCTACCCCTCTCCTATGCATTGGAACCTAGGCTATCTAGTAAAGAACTCTTGCCAATCATTATAGATGTGTAGCATATATCTTGTAGGGATTTAAATCCAATCATAAACTTCCCAGTATTTCCTTCATCAGAGGTGCAGTGTAGGGCATGGAAACTTTCAGAAACAGCAAGATGGTGGATTACATCCTCGTTATTGGCACTGACAGTCCACAACATCAGAACTAAGTGTCCTTCCATTGAGGTAAGTACATCAGTAGATGCTTTGGAAATTGAAGAAATTAGCTGCTGAGCCATAGGAATATCAGGAGTAGGCTGTTGTGGCTCTTAAGTTTCAATGTAAGGTAAAGTATCCTTGTTACTCAAGTGTGTGTAATGCTGAGCAAGATTCCCGATTGAAGTGAGATGTATAGTGGTATCTATCAGTATCTACCAAGAATACATCTTTCTAAAGTCAGTGTCAAGGAGTGAATCCAGCATTTCTATTAGAAGCTGTTCAATGTACAGCATTTTTAAAGTAAAGCACTGCCTATGTATTTAACATCTAGAAATGCAGTTCAGGTGCAGTATGATGAAAAACTTCAGTAAGATTAGTTTATGTGCTTCAATTATCAGTCAAATATGTGACTATCTTACTAGATGTTCAGTCAGATACCTGGGGGTATTGTTCAGGAGCTCATACCCCGCAATCCATCAACCTCATCAAGCATACAGCTATGACCTTGTCAGTAATATCTCTACAGAGAACTGTGTGGCTGCTCTGAAGAACATATGTCACATAAGTAAACCTGTGAATCACTCCAGGACCATTCCAATACTCTTTTAGGCTAGCAGAGGAAGCTTTTCCAAATTCAGAAGTTAGCTCTGCTCCCTCCCCCCCTTTATGCTGTTTTATTATTTAAGCTATCATTAAAATTAAAATTAAATTGGAAGTGAAGAGGTTTTGGTTTTCATTAGGCTAAAGGTCTTAATATTTAAACACAAAATTATATTAAAAGTATTTTCTATTGGAAGGGGTTTTGTATGGGTCTCATTGAGAACACATTGCAAATTAATTTGACATCCATTCAAACTATGCTTAAAATGAATGGCCATAGCTCTGAATTTGAAAATGACTATGTTATGCAAAAAACAATTGATTTCACTTAAATTTGACACTGACAGTGCAATTGGGCTTAATGATGAAAGTGATAAATATAAAAATCACACTAATGTGGTACACGCAAAATAATATACTTAAACACAAAATAAAATGTGCAAAAAAACACACACAAATAATACTAATACAGACCAATATACAGGAATATGTCCAAAGTAAATGAGTCCTTTAATGGAAATGGTAACAGTCCCACAAATACAGATAGTTCATGCAATGTTCCTCAAAGGCAAAGAAAGAGACACATCATAACATGACACTGTTATAATATTCAATTCCCAAATTGAAGAAAGTAGTCTCAGAATACTCACATTTATTAGAGCTTCATCCACTCTAGATAATAAGCGTTATCATGTAGAGCGAAGGCAAACTGGATACAAATGCTGACTGCAAATATACAATTTATTAAAAACAAATGCAATAGTTCATATAGATTAGTAAGGGCTATAGGTACAAGCATACAAAAATACTGAGCGTGTGATAGTCTATTACCTCAGACAAATAGAGAACCACACTATATCTGTAGTCTTGTTGAAACATACAAATACCCCTCCTTGTGACCAGCTGAACACTGCTTAAAAACTCCAACGTACGTTTCACTAACTACTGAGAGCTTTTTCAAGAAGATCGCTAGGTATCCAGACCATGATTTTTAAATCCAACCAGAATTCCTGAATGGGTATTTTCTGCCGGACAGATAGCATGCTAAGGCAGTGTGGCTGAGCTCTGTAGCAACCCAAGGGTTGCAGGCTCCATCCCCGGCAAGGTTCACTCAGCCTTTCATCCTTCCATGGTCGATAAAATGAGCAGCACCTTGAGACCCTGACGGGTGATTAGCCGCGCTTTACATGTACCCAATACATACATACATTCTTACTTGCTTTAAAATTGGATTCATGTTTCTCAGGTGTAGTAATTAAAAGACAATATTATTAGTTCATTTAAAAATAAGTTTGCAATATTAATTCAAATTTTCAACAGTTTACAAATACATAACATTAATCAAGTCACTTTACAACAAAATATTTAGTGAACTGTGTACAAATTTAAATACAAATTTCAATTTATGATTCTGCTATTATATCCTATCTTTCGCTGGGATTCAAACCCACATCTCTGGGTTTCTAGGTTAAAAACAAAACCTCTAGCCTTTAGAGGTTCTTAATAGCACTTGCTTTCATGAATTAATAATAAAAAAATCAAAATATATCCTTATTCTTTTTTAAATTGTATTCACTTTCCAATATAATTCTTTCTACAGTTCAAAATCAAATTCAAACAATAAAACATCCTAAAAGGATAATTAAAACTAATTTAAATAACACGTATATGATATAATAATAATGATTATTCTCTGGGGTTGGAACTCATGTCTCTGAGTTTTGAGGTTAAGAATAAAACCCCTAACCTACAGAAATATATAATAAAAAGCCATTAATTTAAACAAATATGTGAATGGAAAATGAAATTAAGTACAATTATATGCCACATTGTTGCTATTGTTTAAATTTGTATTCACTCATATTTTCCATCACATATTTTTAAGTATATCATAAAATTAGAATTATATATTAAAATTGCAAAGTTCCCCAATAGAGAACCAGATCATACATGCGCTAATAAGTATTTCCTACAAGGATTCATGACCTTTAGTATCAAAACCCTTCCCTCTTACCATTATGCCAAGTTGGTATTTATAATCATCTTAACCTATAAGACTTCTAAAAATAAAATGTTAAGGATATTAAACTGCTAACACATTAAAATATTACATTCAAATTATATAAAATTGATCACATTTATGAGTTTGAAAAAATATTAATACTACAAAATTACTAAAAAATTATTACTATGATTTTTTTTATTGTTATAAAAAATGTTGCAATTCAAAATCCTTATTATGGTCATCAAAGAAGTTAATTTTGTATCAAGTTTAGTCAATAGATTTGCCATATCACCCCCTCTTCAATTGGGGTATACCGTTTTAATCCCTATAAATGTATTAATATCTTTAGAGTTACAATTATGTTTCAATTTAAAATGGAGTGATAAGGGATGTTTATCAAAACCCTTTTTAATATTGTACACGTTCCCCCAATTGTATATCTAGAGCCCTTGAGGTGCGGCCCGCATATTGTAGCGGACATGAGCATTCAAGTAAATATACTACACTTCTAGAGTTATCAGTTGGGTCACATCAAATTATTTTTTATGTGTAGATGAAACTAATTTCTTAGTTGTTCTTGGCATAGAATTATTAAAACTCTTACACCCATGGAATTTTCCAAAAACCTACAATTTCTTTATTTAACAGGGTTAAACTAAAATAGCTCTATCACAAGGGTGTGAAATGACTTAGCACTCAAGGTATTAAAATAGAAAAAAGTCATATAGTAATTCATTTACTGCTATGTGGTTCAATATATACTGGTATTCCTGTAAATAATAATTGAATATTAACCCTTGGCAATTATGTTAGTGTTTAACTAAAAAAAAAACACACAAAAAATTAAAAGTGAATTTTGTAAAAGAAAAGAGAAAAAGTATATGAAGAACATAAACAATTTAAATTACATTTATGCTCCAACTTCTGATTAACAAAAAAAAAAGAATAAATTAATATTCTTCAGTTAATTACCTTATTTATTACTTTTGAACCAATAAGAAAATAGAGTGCCATCATAATATTATAAGGGACACATTGGGGTAGATTACAGGTTGAGCGCCCGTTCGCGGGAGTGAGATAAGTAACCAGCCATTACAAGTGACTGTTTTTTGCTACCGCAAGCTCACAGTAGCAATTAGTGCTCAGAAAATGAACCAGAGATTGGACCTCTGGTTAATTTTCTAAAAGTGCCCTAAATACTCTCAATATAGAAGGCTTTGTAGTTTTTTATAAAAAAAAAACTGCACTAGCCAGTTTTGGGGCTTTAAAGTAGGTGGGCACTGAAAATTGCATTTACATTGGGGTCTATGGGAACTGTGTGTTCTCATAGACCGCAGTGTAACTATATATGTATATGCTTATATACATATATATTTATGTGTTAATATGAGTATATGTTTCCTAGCAATGTGAATGTGAGCTCATCTGCACATTGCAATTAACTTGTAATACCAGGATACATTATTGTGCACTGGTATTACAAAGCGGAGTGATAATATCTCTTGCATTCTAATTAATAATTACATTTAGTTGGAAGCAATATTTTCTCCTCTCTTGGTATGTTAGGATCATCCCTAGATTATATTATTTTAGACACTGGGAGCACTGAACACTGTTTGATATTGATGTCATAATGCACCTAATAATATTCTTTTTGAATCAACTAAGATATTTAAGCCGGTTGGGGAATAGACATGTAAGAATATATAATCATAATGACACCATTTTGTCTCTAGTAATCCATTTTGTGTAAGCATACCATTTTAAGATGAGTTCATTATATTTAATTATAAGGTAGTTATTATGCTGTGAGAAAAATATGCTGATGTTTTAAGCTGAGCACTCTATATCAATAATTTGCCCAGTGTCTTTGTTATGTCTTTGGTGATGTGCCCAGCTATACTTTTATACTTATAAAACGTATACTTTTTACTCCTTATTTTTACTATGAAGTTCTTTGTTCCAAGCATACTGTGTAAGATATTGTGACTATGATACATCAATGTTTAACACTATATACTGTAACCATTGTCTGTAAAAGTCTGTGATGCCTTATAATAAACAGAACAGTGACTAGACTTTACTTGCTGCCTGTCTGATTGTTGTTCCTGAAATATCTTGCCAAGTAACCAATTCAGTTCCAGGTGAAGGTATAGAATAGAAAAGTCAAGGGTTAATTCAAAGACGCTACATTCTATCTCTTGCTAATCCCAGACTAGGTGATATAACCTCAAAAAACCACCTAAGGTTACAAATAAAAATAAAAAAGTGAATATTGGATAGCGCTAAACAGCTCAGAGATAAGGGATAATCACGTATTTACAAAGGCATATGCATTCATATGAAAAATAGAGCTCAATGTAAGATGTGTTGGATTCTAAAGTAGGTGTACAATCGTATGTGATTCAGAATTCCATAGAGTGTGAGAGGGAAAGATAGTCTTGGTAAAAGTTTCACCGACCACTAATCTAAAACCTAGGGCACTAAGACCCAGTGTGATATTTGAGTTGGATTATGTTACCGGATCATGGGACAGGGATTATACATATAGAGTCTATTCCTGCTTTAGGATATAGCTCGATGTACCTGCCCTACCGGTATATAAATTCAATCTCACCAGCTGGAGGTATTGAGAGTACAGGGGTTCGGAGCAAGCTAATCTCTATGCGTTTCAGCCACCAGGGACCTTTATCAAGATGCTTGTTTCCTTCCTTTTCCAATTTAAATACTCTGAACTTCCTTCTGATTGGATCCAGTATCGGCCAATAGAGTTTCTCAAACACTGTCATATACAAGATGTTAACCTTTAATCTATACACTTTGTGGATTTCCCATTCTAATAATAGTACATATAACACAAAAAACATTTATACACAAAAAAATTCCTCTGATATTATTGTTTTCATATAGTTTCTTTCACTAATGTCTAAAACTATCTTTATAATTTTACAGTTAGGTAACTATATCTAATTTTTATACATTTTAATACATTTTAAAATATTTTAATATATATTATAAATTCGATACCGGATCCAATCAGAAGGAAGTTCAGAGTATTTAAATTGGAAAAGGAAGGAAACAAGCATCTTGATATAGGCCCCTGGTGGCTGAAATGCAAGATTAGCTTGCTCTGAACCCCTGTACTCTCAATACCTCCAGCTGGTGAGATTTAATTTATATACCAGTAGGGCAGGTACATTGAGCTATATCCTAAAGCAGGAATAGACTCTATATGTATAATCCCTGTCCCATGATCTGGTAACATAATCCAACTAACTATAGTGATCCAGTCTGGTACGGTACAAGCAAAGTGGAAAATTGTCCGTTACCGGAGCACATCAGTGCTACATTGTGGATCACAGCTGACATTGTAACCCGGAACTTCATCCAGACAGGACGGACACTCTGAAACAGTTGTTGTGCCTGTAAAATCACGGACCAGTCTGTCTAATAATCTAAAAGCGGATCCTGGAAGCGGACACTCGAATAAGGTTGTTCAAGAAAAAGAAATAAACGTTCTGACACTAGTCAAACTTAACACACTTAAGGACACACTGTGGAATCCTTAACGATACTTGGGACTGATGTTAACCGCTACAGTCTAAAACAAACACATATGTATCTTATGTAGTTCGTAACAATTTTTCAAATATGTAAGGTTGATCAACATAATACATCAAGTTTTATTGTATACATCAAGTTATATTGTATATACAAGTTATATCATATACACTTAGTTTTATTGTATATATATTTTAGATACCGGCATCGATTTTGTGATCACAGATCTTAGTATTTTAATCAAATCAAAGGTATTCATTTTTTATTTTTTTCTAGACTATTTTTTCTAGACTGTTTTATATCAGATTCTACTGAACTGTAGTATTTTATGTATGCACAATATTAAATACATTTTTATATTATAGAAGGTATAGAATAATTCAGCCAAAAGGAAAAAAGCTTGGCTGGGCAACAGGCAAAAAATTTAAATATAGCGTTTATTCACAAATGTTAAGATCAGGAAATATCCGGTAACAATGAAAAAACAAATAGAGCCAGAGCAGCAACGGTCTAACACATTTCAGCTACTGCCTTGCTCATAGACCATGCTGTTCATAATTGAACCTGACGTAACATGCAGCTTCAGTAATTAACCCTGTCTATGCAAATGCTGAACAGCTAACTAACGGCTAGATTTGGAGTTTTGTCGGTAACGAGCCGAAAAACTAACGCCCGCGTTTTACTGGCCGCACCATAAAAATAACTCTGGTATCGAGAGTCCACATAAAGGCTGCGTTAGGCTCCAAAAAAGGAGCGTAGAGCATTTTTAACGCAGCTTCAACTCTCGATACCAGAGTTGCTTATGGACGCGGCCAGCCTCAAAAACGTGCTCGTGCACGATTCCCCCATAGGAAACAATGGGGCTGTTTGAGCTGAAAAAAAACCTAACACCTGCAAAAAAGCCGCGTTCAGCTCCTAACGCAGCCCCATTGTTTGCTATGCGGTAACCCTTCCTACGTCTGCACTTAACACTCTAACATGTACCCCGAGTCTAAACACCCCTAACCTTACACTTATTAACCCCTAATTTGCCGCCCCCGCTATCGCTGACCCCTGCATATTATTATTAACCCCTAATCTGCCGCTCCGTAAACCGCCGCTACTTACATTATCCCTATGTACCCCTAATCTGCTGCCCTAACATCGCCGACCCCTATATTATATTTATTAACCCCTAATCTGCCCCCCACAACGTCGCCTTCACCTGCCTACACTTATTAACCCCTAATCTGCCGAGCGGACCTGAGCGCTACTATAATAAAGTTATTAACCCCTAATCCGCCTCACTAACCCTATCATAAATAGTATTAACCCCTAATCTGCCCTCCCTAACATCGCCGACACCTAACTTCAATTATTAACCCCTAATCTGCTGACCGGAGCTCACCGCTATTCTAATAAATGGATTAACCCCTAAAGCTAAGTCTAACCCTAATACTAACACCCCCCTAAGTTAAATATAATTTAAATCTAACTAAATAAATTAACTCTTATTAAATAAATTATTCCTATTTAAAGATAAATACTTACCTGTAAAATAAATCCTAATATAGCTACAATATAAATTATATTTATATTATAGCTATTTTAGGATTTATATTTATTTTACAGGTATCTTTGTATTTATTTTAACCAGGTACAATAGCTATTAAATAGTTAAGAACTATTTAATAGCTAAAATAGTTAAAATAATTACAAATTTACCTGTAAAATAAATCCTAACCTAAGTTACAAATAAACCTAACACTAGACTATCAATAAATTAATTAAATAAACTACCTACAATTAACCTAACACTACACTATCAATAAATTAATTAAATACAATTGCTACAAATAAATACAATTAAATAAACTAGCTAAAGTACAAAAAAAAATAACTAAGTTACAAAAAATAAAAAAATATTTACAAACATAAGAAAAATATTACAACAATTTTAAACTAATTACACCTACTCTAAGCCCCCTAATAAAATAACAAAGACCCCCCAAAATAAAAAAATGCCCTACCCTATTCTAAATTACTACAGTTCAAAGCTCTTTTACCTTACCAGCCCTGAACAGGGCCCTTTGCGGGGCATGCCCCAAAGAATTCAGCTCTTTTGCCTGTAAAAAAAAACATACAATACCCCTCCCCAACATAGGATTCTATCAGCTAATCGGAATTAAGGTAGGAATATTCTGATTGGCTGATGGAATCAGCCAATCAGAATCAAGTTCAATCCGATTGGCTGATCCAATCAGCCAATCAGATTGAGCTTGCATTCTATTGGCTGTTCCAATCAGCCAATAGAATGCAAGCTCAATCTGATTGGCTGATTGGATCAGCCAATCGGATTGAACTTGATTCTGATTGGCTGATTCCATCAGCCAATCAGAATATTCCTACCTTAATTCCGATTGGCTGATAGAATCCTATCAGCCAATCGGAATTCGAGGGACGCCATCTTGGATGACGTCCCTTAAAGGAACCGTCATTCTGCAGTTGGACGTCGCCGGAAGAAGATGGGTCCGCGGTGGAGGTCTTCAGGATGGAGCCCGTCGTCATCGGATGAAGATAGAAGATGCCGCTTGGATCAAGATGGTTGCCGGTCCGGATCGCCTCTTCTTCCCGGATAGGATGAAGACTTTGGAGCCTCTTCTGGACCTCTTCAGGCACCGGATGATGGATCGCCAACCCCCGCTTGGGTTGGATGAAGATTTTGGAGCCAGGACGGATCGGTGATACCTGGTGAGGTGAAGACAAGGTAGGATGATCTTCAGGGGCTTAGTGTTAGGTTTTTTTAAGGGGGGTTTGGGTTAGATTAGGGGTATGTGGGTGGTGGGTTGTAATGTTGGGGGGGGGGTATTGTATGTTTTTTTTTTACAGGCAAAAGAGCTGAACTTCTTGGGGCATGCCCCGCAAAGGGCCCTGTTCAGGGCTGGTAAGGTAAAAGAGCTTTGAACTTTAGTAATTTAGAATAGGGTAGGGCATTTTTTATTTTGGGGGGCTTTGTTGTTTTATTAGGGGGCTTAGAGTAGGTGTAATTAGTTTAAAATTGTTGTAATATTTTTCTTATGTTTGTAGATATCTTTTTTATTTTTTGTAACTTAGTTCTTTTTTATTTTTTGTACTTTAGCAAGTTTATTTAATTGTATTTATTTGTAGGAATTGTATTTAATTAATTTATTGATAGTGTAGTGTTAGGTTAATTGTAGGTAATTGTAGGTAGTTTATTTAATTAATTTATTGATAGTATAGTGTTAGTTTTAATTGTAACTTAGGTTAGGATTTCTTTTACAGGTAAATTTGTAATTATTTTAACTATTTTAGCTATTAAATAGTTCTTAACTATTTAATAGCTATTGTACCTGGTTAAAATAAATACAAAGTTACCTGTAAAATAAATATAAATCCTAAAATAGCTATAATATATATATAATTTATATTGTAGCTATATTAGGATTTATTTTACAGGTAAGTATTTATCTTTAAATAGGAATAATTTATTTAATAAGAGTTAATTTATTTCGTTAGATTTAAATTATATTTAATTTAGGGGGGTGTTAGTATTAGGGTTAGACTTAGCTTTAGGGGTTAATCCATTTATTAGAATAGCGGTGAGCTCCGGTCGGCAGATTAGGGGTTAATAATTGAAGTTAGGTGTCGGCGATGTTAGGGAGGGCAGATTAGGGGTTAATACTATTTATTATAGGGTTAGTGAGGCGGATTAGGGGTTAATAACTTTATTATAGTAGCGCTCAGGTCCGCTCGGCAGATTAGGGGTTAATAAGTGTAGGCAGGTGGAGGCGACGTTGTGGGGGGCAGATTAGGGGTTAATAAATATAATATAGGGGTCGGCGGTGTTAGGGGCAGCAGATTAGGGGTACATAGGGATAATGTAGCTGGCGGCGGCGTGCGGACGGCAGATTGGGGTTAATAAGTGTAGGTAGCTGGCGGCGACGTTGTGGGGGGCAGATTAGGGGTTAATAAATATAATACAGGGGTCGGCGGTGTTAGGGGCAGCAGATTAGGGGTACATAAGGATAACGTAGGTGGCGGTCGGCAGATTAGGGGTTAAAAAAATTTAATCGAGTGGCGGCGATGTGGGGGGACCTCGGTTTAGGGGTACATAGGTAGTTTATGGGTGTTAGTGTACTTTAGAGCACAGTAGTTAAGAGCTTTATAAACCGGCGTTAGCCCAGAAAGCTCTTAACTACTGACTTTTTTCCTGCGGCTGGAGTTTTGTCGTTAGATGTCTAACGCTCACTTCAGAAACGACTCTAAATACCGGAGTTAGGAAGATCCCATTGAAAAGATAGGATACGCAATTGACGTAAGGGGATCTGCGGTATGGAAAAGTCGCGGCTGAAAAGTGAGCGTTAGACCCTATTTTGAGTGACTCTAAATACCGGCGGTAGCCTAAAACCAGCGTTAGGAGCCTCTAACGCTGGTTTTCACGGCTACCGCCAAACTCCAAATCTAGGTCTAAGAGAGAAATATTTATATAAAACGATACATACAAAATATCAGTAAAGTTACATGTATTCATATTCTAGTGCATACAGCAATAGCATAACTGGTAAAAAAAACAAAACATATTTCACACTATCATAGACACAGCTTATCATCGAGCAGGAGATTGCATTATCTGTATTATCATGGTCAAGTTATCAATGCTAGTAAAAAATGTGGATAAAGAAGACATCAGTACTTCAATAATCTTAATATATCAGACTAATAAGATCAGATCAGTATTTAATTTTTGGATGTTTAATAGTGATGTAGCAAACTGTTCGCCGGAGAACAGTTCCCGGCGATCTTAGCTTGTTCGCCGTGGCAGGCGAACATATGCGATGTTCGATCCGCCCCCTATTCGTCATCATTGAGTAAACTTTGACCCTTTATCTCACAGTCTGCAGACACATTTCAGCCAATCAGCAGCAGACACTCCCTCCCAGACCCTCCCAGCTCCTGGGCAGCAGCCATTTTAGATTCATTACGATCCTGCATTCTTAGTGAGAGGAGGTTTAGTGCTGTTACTGGTGATTTTATTGGGAAATAGATAGCTAGGCTAGTGTATTCAGTGTCCGCTACAGTCCTGAAGGACTCATCTAATCTCTGCTGTAAGGACAGCACCACAAAAAGCCCTTTTTAGGGCTAGAACTTCAGCCCAAAAAGCCCTTTTTAGGGCAGAACTTCAGTCTTTTTTTTTTTTTTTTTTTTTTTTTTAAATTGCATTTGCCTGCCTGTCAGCCTGTGTGTGAGGCTCACAGCATATACTGTGATTAATTGCTCTGTGCCATCACTGATATCTGGTTAACATTAGTGTAAATTTAAAAAAAAAAAACTTTTACATCATTTTGCTAGTGTAATCTAATTTCATTTTCCATCAGGCCTGTGTGTCAGGCCCACATCATATACTGTGATTAATAGCTCTGTTTTCCACCACTTATATCTGGTGTAACATTAGTGTAAATTAAAAAAAAAAACCTTTACATCAGTCTGCTATTGTTATTTAATTTTAGTTGCCAGGCCAGCGTGCCACTAGTGTCAGCCTGTGTAAGGGCCTAAGGGAACATTAGTGTGAATTAAAAAAAAAAAAAAACTTTTACATCAGTCTGCTATTGTTATTTAATTTTAGTTGCCAGGCCAGCGTGCCACTAGTGCCAGCCTGTGTAAGGGCCTAAGGGAACATTAGTGTACATTTAAAAAAAAAACCTTTTACATCAGTCTTCTATTGTTATTTAATTTTAGTTGCCAGGCCAGCGTGCCACTAGTGCCAGCCTGTGTAAGGGCCTAAGGGAACATTAGTGTAAATTTAAAAAAGACAACTTTTACATCAGTCTGCTATTGTTATTTAATTTTAGTTGCCAGGCCAGCGTGCCACTAGTGCCAGCCTGTGTAAGGGCCTAAGGGAACATTAGTGTAATTTTTTTAAAAAAAAACTTTTACATCAGTCTGCTATTGTTATTTAATTTTAGTTGCCAGGCCAGCGTGCCACTAGTGCCAGCCTGTGTAAGGGCCTAAGGGAACATTAGTGTAAATTTAAATAAAAAAAACTTTTACATCATTTTGCTAGTGTAATCTAACTTCAATTTCCATCAGGCCTGTGTGTCAGGCCCACGGCATATACTGTGCCTAATTGCTCTGTTTTCCATCACTTATATCTGGTGTAACATTAGTGTAATTTTTTTTTAAAAAACTTTTACATCAGTCTGCTATTGTTATTTAATTTTAGTTGCCAGGCCAGCGTGCCACTAGTGCCAGCCCGTGTGTCAGGCTCCCAGCATATACTGTGCCTACTTCCATCCTCAGTGCCACCACTCCTATCTGGTGTAACATTAGTTTAAATTTTGTAAAAAAAAAACCTTTTACATCAGTCTGCTAGTGTTATTTAATTGCAGTTGCCACGTCAGCCTGCCACTAGTGCCAGCCTGTGTGTCAGGCTCCCAGCATATACTGTGCCTACTTCCATCCTCAGTGCCACCACTCCTATCTGGTGTAACATTAGTTTATCTTTTTTAAAAAAAACCTTTTACATCAGTCTTCTAGTGTTATTTAATTTTAGTTGCCAGGCCAGCCTGCCACTAGTGCCAGCCTGTGTGTCAGGCTCCCAGCATATAATGTGCCTACTTCCATCCTCAGTGCCACTACTCATATCTGGTGTAACATTAATGTAACTTTTTTTTTAAAAAAAACTTTTACATCAGTCTGCTAGTGTTATTTAATTGCAGTTGCCTGTCTGCCAGCGTGTGTGCCAGACCCACTTTCCAACTAGTGCCACGAATCATATTTGTTACAACAGTAGTGTAAATATTTTAAATAAAAACTTTTTTGACTGTGAAACATCAGTCAGCTAGTGCAATCTAATTGCAGTTGCCTGCCTGCCAGCATGTTTGCCAGGCCCACTTGCCAACTAGTGCCACCACTCATATTTGTTATAACAGTAGTGTAAATATTTAATAAAAACACTTTTTTGACTGTGAAACATCAGTCTGCTATTGTAATCTAATTGAAGTTGCCTGCCTGCCAGCGTGTGTGCCAGGCCCACTTGCCAAGTTAGTGGCACCTCTCATATTTGTTGTAACAGTAGTGTAAATATTAAAAAAAAAAAAAAAAAATTTGACTGTGAAACATCATTCAGCTAGTGTAATCTAATTGCAGTTGCCTGCCTGCCAGAGTGTGTGCCAGTCTCACTTGCCAACTAGTGCCACCACTCATATTTGTTATAACAGTAGTGTAAATATTTTTTTTTAAAAATTTTTTGACTGTGAAACATCAGTCTGCTAGTGTAATCTAATTGAAGTTGCCTGCCTGCCAGCGTGTGTGCCAGGCCCACTTGCCAACTAGTGCCACCAATCAGATTTGTTGTAACAGTAGTGTAAATATTTTAAAAAAAACTTTTTTGACTGTGAAACATCAGTCTGCTGGTGTAATCTAATTGCAGTTGCCTGCCTGCCAGTGTGTGTGCCAGGCCTACTTGCCAAGTTCGATTTTTCCTAGCTTAATTCCGATTGGCTGATAGAATCCTATCAGCCAATCGGAATTCGAGGGACGCCATCTTGGATGACATCCCTTAAAGGAACCTTTATTCGTCGTTAGTCCATTGGTGAAGAAGGATGGCTCCGCGTTGGCTGCTTGAAGATGATCCCGCTCTGCGCCGGATGGAAGAAGATAGAAGATGCCGCTTGGATGAAGATGTCTGCTCGTCCGGATGTCCTCTTCTGCCCGGATAGGAGGAAGACTTTGGACCCTCTGGAGGAGCTCTTCTTGCCAGATAGGATGAAGACTTCGGACCCTCTTCTGGACGGATCGGTGATACCCGGCGTGGTGAAGACAAGGTAGGAAGATCTTCAGGGGCTTAGTGTTAGGTTTATTTAAGGGGGGTTTGGGTTAGATTAATGGTATGTGGGTGGTGGGATGTAATGTTGGGGGGGGGGTATTGTATGTTTTTTTTACAGGCAAAAGAGCAGAATTCTTTGGGGCATGCCCTGCAAAAGGCCCTTTTAAGGGCTGGTAAGGTAAAAGAGCTTTACAATTTTTATTTTAGAATAGGGTAGGGCATTTTTTTATTTTGGGGGGCTTTGTTATTTTTTTAGGGGGCTTAGAGTAGGTGTAATTAGTTTAAAATTCTTGTAATCTTTTTTTATTTTTTGTAATTTAGTGTTTGTTTTTTGTAATTTAGTGTTTGTTTTTTTTTGTAATTTAGTTTAGTTGATATAATTGTAGATAATTGTAGATAGTTTATTTAATTTATTTATTGATAGTGTAGTGTTAGGTTTAATTGTAACTTAGGTTAGGATTTATTTTACAGGTAATTTTGTAATTATTTTATCTAGGTAGCTATTAAATAGTTATTAACTATTTAATAGCTATTGTACCTGGTTAAAATAAATACCAAGTTGCTTGTAAAATAAATATTAATCCTAAAATAGCTACAATATCTACCAGCGCTGGTCAGACCAGATCAGGTGGGCTTTGTCCTACATCGGCAAGGCCCAGACAATACAAGACGTCTCCTGAATGTCTACCTTGAAGCTCATGGTTCCCACTTGCCCTGTGTCACCCTGTCGTTGGACGCTGAGAAGGCCTTCGACAGGGTGAACTGGAAGTATATGTTTGCTGTGCTGCGGCGCTTTGGTCTTCCGGAGCCCTTCATCACGGCAATCGCGGCTCTTTACTCTACCCCGTCGGCAGTAGTCAGGGGTCTGGGGTTTTGCTCCAGAACTTTCTCAATAACAAACGGCACGAGACAAGGATGTCCAATGTCCCCACTTATTTTTGCCCTCATGATGGAACCCTTAGCCGAGGCCATCCGGTCATGCCCCTTAATCCGAGGGGTATGTGTCCATCACACGGAGCAGAAGACTGCTTTGTTTGCAGACGATCTAACGGTGCTTGTGTCGGATCCTATTACTTCTCTTCCCCATCTATTTTCCCTACTGAATAAATTCTCCTTAGTCAGTTACTACAAGCTAAATGTCCTCAAGACTGAGGCGTATGCTATTAACATTTCAGACGGGACTCTTAATGAACTGAAACGCACTTATAAGTTCGCGTGGTCTACGACTCATATCAAACATCTTGGGGTTTATCTCTCACATAGTATTCCGAAGATGATAGAATTGAATTTCAATCCCTTATTGTCAACTATTGAAAAATCGACCGACACTTGGAATGTCCCGTCACTGTCATGGCTGGGTCGAATCGCGGCCTTCAAAATGAGCCTCCTACCAAAGCTTACCTACCTATTCCGCTCCCTACCCATCCCGATTCCTAGATCTACAATTTACAAATTCCAACAACTATGTAACAAATTCATTTGGCGCAATAAGGCTCCGAGACTTGCTACTAATATTCTACAACAACCTCTTCTGGCTGGTGGGGCGGCTGCCCCCAATATCCTTAAATACCATGAGGCTGCCAGACTCTCTCATGTAACCCAATGGAAGCTGCCGTTGGAGAGTCGATGGGCAGAGATTGAACAAGCATCCCTCCCGGCTGGATTCACCCTACAAGATCTAGTGTGGATCCCTAGACACTCTAGGACGCCAGCCCTTTTGACTAATCCTATTGTCAAATCAAATTTGCAGTTTTGGGATAAGGTTCGCAACCTTTCGACCGTAGCGCCGCATCCCTTGCCATCGCATTCCCTTAGGGGGCTGCTATTGTCATTGCCAGACTCCCATCCCAACTTATGGCTCGCTTTGGGGCTGACTAGAATAGCAGATTTCTATGCAGGGGATAAGCTACTAAACTACCAGGACTTTCTTCGGAAGTTTAATCCGCCTCCTCGATTGCACTTTGAATTCTGGAGACTACGTAGCCTTCTCCTCTCGTGGGGCTTTGGTGCGGGCCCACTAAGGTCTAAAACCGCTTGGGAAGTTTGCTGGGACTCTATGACATCCCCCGGTAAACTTCTGTCCATCTTGTATCTTACGCTCATGAAGCCTCCAGTTTTCTATAAATCCCCTCCAGTAAGGCGATGGGAATCTTCCCTGATGGTTTCAAACGAACCACAACAATGGCGGATGGCTGTCCAATTAACCAAGAAAGCTATACACTGCATAACCCTGTACGAGTTATTTCTCAAGGTTATGCTACAATGGCATATGACTCCCATCCGCTTGTTTAAAATCTCGGCAGTCAATTCACCCAAATGTTGGAGGGGCTGCGAGGAGTTGGGAACGCCCCAACATATTTGGTGGTCTTGCAGTCAGATTCAGCCGCTTTGGCAAAAATCAATCCGATACTGCTCTTCAGGGAATATCCACTTACCTCTGTCCCCTAGTTCATGCCTGTTCCACATCTTGCATAGGAAATTGACTCTACCTCAGAAACTATTCTGTATTTACCTATTTCTAGCTGTTAAATTAGCTGTAGCCCGTATGTGGCTGCAACGCACTGTCCCTTTGTGGGAACAAGTGATGGACATACTGGATTTTGTTAAAAAAATGGAGTCCTATGTCTCCCATGTCCACGGGTCCACAGACCTTCAGTCCCAAATTTGGGCACTTCGCCCAAAGTAATTTCCCCTACAAACACTTTGGGGACTTTAGGTTCCTCGGGTTAGCTGTAACCGGTGCTACTAATGTCCTCCTGCCCATTCCCCCTTTCTTCCCCTTATCTGAACCCTCCCAACCTCCCCCGCTCCTATCCCTTGTCGATGTATACCCCCCTCCCTTTTTTTTTTTTTTTTTTTTTTTTTCTCCTTTTTGGATAGCTTGACACAGTTTCCTTTTTTTTTCTTTTTTCTATGTATAATCTGGTTAACATTTCTGATTGTCAAATTCTATGTTTAAGCTATAACCTTGGTATGAACATTTATGATGATGAAACCTCTATACACTAAGGAGTTTGCTGACTTATATGGGTTATTAATAATATGGGTCTTTTTCCACAACAAATGGACTTTTGCACCCTCCCATGGAGAGGTGGGAATAAGATTATTGACCAACAGACACCGAACATGGACTTAAACATCCAGCATTCTCTCTCTTGTGCTCCTTATTTTATGTGATTGTTTTATATAATACTACCTTTAGTTAATCCTGTTATTCCTGTTGTATGTACTATTGATATGTATGTACATGCTTTTGATGCTCTTATGTTCATTTATCTTTTAAAACAATTAACTTAGGGGGTGTTAGGGTTAGAGTTAGACTTAGCTTTAGGGGTTAATACATTTATTAGAGTAGCGGCGAGGTCCGGTCGGCAGATTAGGGGTTAATACTTGGTTAGGTGTCGGCGATGTTAGGGAGGGCAGATTAGGGGTTAATACTATTTATTATAGGGTTGTGAGGCGGATTAGGGGTTAATAACTTTATTATAGTAGCGGTGAGGTCCGGTCGACAGATTAGGGGTTAATAATTGTAGGTAGGTAGTGGCAACGTTGGGGGGGCAGATTAGGGGTTAATAAATATTATGTAGGGGTCGGCAATGTTAGGGGCAGCAGATTAGGGGTACATAGGGATAATGTAGGTGGCGACGGTGTGCGGTCAGCAGATTAGGGGTTAAAAAAATTTAATAGAGTGGCGGCGATGTGGGGGGGCCTCGGTTTAGGGGTACATAGGTAGTTTATGAGTGTTAGTGTACTTTAGAGCACAGTAGTTAAGAGTTTTATGAACCGGCGTTAGCCCAGAAAGATCTTAACTCCTGGCTTTTCTCTGCGGCTGGAGTCTTGTCGTTAGATTTCTAACACTCACTTCAGCCAAGACTCTAAATACCAGCGTTAGAAAGATCCCTTTGAAAAGGTAGGATACGCAATTGGCGTAGGGGTATCTGCGGTATGGAAAAGTCGCGGCTGGAAAGTGAGCGTTAGACCCTTTCCTGACTGACTCCCTAACGCTGGTTTGGACGGCTAACGCAGAACTCTAAATCTAGGCATGTGATTTTTTGCACATGCCCAGTAGGAACTGGTGCATCAGAAAGTTTGCATATAAAAAATATTGTACAATTTAATAATGGACGGAAATTGGTCTTTAGTTTTTAATTTTATGTGCGCTGTATCTCAATTATAAAAGCTTAATTTGAATCTCTTTTTAATGTATGTAAGTATCAATACATATAGGACAAGATTACAAGTCGCGCAGAAAATCAGATACGAAAACAGCACGTGCATTACAGCTTTTTTGCATTTGGGGTTAACTTAATTTGCCCGTGCATTAAGCTGTGTAATCCAAACAACCAAATTCTTGTGTGAGCATTCATGTATTTCCCGTAGAAGTAAATGGAGAAGACAAATAGAAAAAAACACACTAAAACCCTAATCTGTTGTGCAAAGCCAATGACATATTCTCCTCAAAAAATGTACCTGAAAATGTGACTATTTCATATTGCGAAAATGTTTTCGTAACAGAATATGTTCTATTTATTTAGAAATAAATGTTTCTCTATATATGTGATGATTTTGGACTGATATATCTATTTATAGCGAGAAAATATATAAATATGTCTAGATATCTCGAGATCTATATGCAAATATTTATTTGAAAATCCCTCTGAGATATTGTTTAAAGGGACACTGAACCCAAATTTTTTCTTTCATGATTCAGATAGAGCATGACATTTTAAGCAACTTTCTAATTTACTCCTATTATCAAATTTTATTCATTCTCTTGGTATATTTATTTGTAATGCAAGAATGTAAGTTTAGATGCGGGCTCATTTTTGGTAAACAACCTGGGTTGTTCTTGCTGATTGGTGGATAAATTAATTCACCAATAAAAAGTGCGGTCCAGAGTCTGAACCAAAAAAAAGCTTAGATGCATTCTTTTTCAAATGAAGTTAGCAAGAGAACGAAGAAAAATTGATAATAGGAGTAAATTAGAACGTTGCTTAAAATGTTATGCTCTATGTGAATCGTGAAAGAAAAAAATTGGGTTCAGTGTCCCTTTAATGTACATAAGATTGTAATGTTAAATCTTTTCATTATCTCCATAGTTAAACTTATCTTTATACATATAAATCCGTGTTTCTCTATGTATGTGTATGTATGCAGGGCCGGCGCTTGTGCAAGGCAGTATAGGCAGCCGTCTTATGTCACCTCCAGCAGGGTGGCCTAGAGAGCGGGAGGTGCCGAAGTGGATCTGCCTGAAAGCATGAGTAAAAATGTTTATGTTCCATGCACTGCATCTGCCTGTAGGTTGCGCACACACAGAAGGAGTCAAGACACATCTCAATCAGCATTAATCTATCTGCACCCCTGGCTGCAACTTCCTACATGGCTACATTGCTATGTGGGTATGTGCCGTATGGAGCTCGCTTGGGCTGCCTAAGCCTATCTGAGACTTTGCACAGACAGTCAGTTTAGAAATCATGCTTTGAATGCCTGGTGCTGCGTGACTCACTGACACCACTCTAAGTGAAAATGACTTGAGCCACATGAGTGAAACCTAGATGGCCAGACTGGTACTGAAGGTAGGTAGGATGACAGGGATCTGAGGGCAGGGTCTGGGGGCAGGCAGAAATTAGAATGCATTGGGCTTTGCATGTGAGGACAGTAGTGTGTGAGAGATTTGTCCGGACAGTTTTTTTTTTTTATATATCTTTATTTATAGAGAAAACCCCCAACAGGTGCACCACGACAGGGAAAATACATACATAGATATCAACGGTTTAAATTACATAGAATCAACATCATAGGATACATATAGGTCTGATGTATTCCTGGAGTGGGAAACACCCATCCAGGCATTCTTTTTCCCTTTTTTTTTTGTTTAAAACCAGGGGAGGGTGGGAGAGGGGGGGGGTGGGGGGATGGGAGAAGGAAAAGGAATGGGAGGGGGGGAGGGAGGGGGATGAAGTTAGGGGAAAAGGACAGGGGGGTGGGGGTGGGGGGGTATTAAGGGGAAATAGGGGGATGAGAGGTCATGTCACTCTCTCACCTGAGCATTTCAAGAAGGGTTATACAATCATGCACTTTATTTCAAAACAAGATAACTAGGCTCATGACTTTAAAATTGAAGATGATATACTTAGTACTCTCTCGAACCTGATGAGTACGATGAGGATGAGGAGAGGAGACACCCGGTCCGCCCTTTGTGAAACATATTAAGTGTTAAACTACTCCGTATGGGCAAATCTCTTAGTATGGAGAGGTAGAGTAAGGCAGGGAGGAGAGAGAAAAAGAGGAAGGGGGGGAGTGTCTTTGAAATCAGGTGTTATTCAGGTTTCTCACAGGCCAGTTTCCCTTTAGCCTCTCTGTCATAATATATGTGCTGTTAGTGAAGGGTGCCAGCATCTGGGTATATCTGCTAGCCGGTAAGGACAGTAAATAAGGCTGCCATTTTGTACAGAAGGCCTTGATTCGTGTCTCTAGGTCCCCTTTAACGTCTGCCTGCTCGATCAGTACTTGTGCGTGTAGGGAGCTAATAAGTTGAGAGATGTGTGGTGGTTTGCTCACGGCCCATTGCCGTAGGATCAATTTTCTAGCTATCAGTATAGTGGTGTTTAGGAAGCGGTCATGTGAGGTGCTCCATGCGTGTCCCCTAAGAAAGAAGGCGTCTTGAACCGTGAGGACTATAGATGTGCCACATATCTTTGACAGCCAAAACTGGATTTTACCCCAGTATTGGGCTATTTTTGTGCAGCTCCAAAATAGGTGTTTAACATCTGGTCTAGGTGAGGAGCATTTAAGACAAATGTCCAATGCGTCTGGGATCCATTTGGCTCGCAAGTGGGGGGTTATGTAACTCAGGTGTATAAATCTAAGATGCATCTCTCTATGTGAGGTTGCAAGGGTACTTTTCACTACTAGTTTAAAGCTATCAGTGATCATGTCTTCGGTGACATCAAAATCAGCGTGTTGTTTCCATTTGGCACTCAAGTGTTGCAAGGTCTCTGTGGTTTTGCCCTCCAAGATTGAACCGTAAATGTATGAGATAGAATGCAGCCCTTGTTTAGTCAGTGAGCAGATAGTGTCAATCAGGGTATTAGTTTTGTCACAAAGTCCTTCAGAGAGCAACTTTTGCGTGTAGTGAGTAGCCTGGAGGTATGCAAATGTGCTATGTATTGGAAGTTAGTGACCGCAAAGACCATTTTTAAGTCACAATCTGTGACCGCAAAGATATAACCGCAAGTTAATACATGCAAGTCACAATCTGTGACCGCAAAGACCTTGCTGTATAACATCACTGATGTCCGGTAAAGATTCTACTCCTAGTCACCACTTGTGACCGCAAAGACCCCACCACTAGTCACCTCCGTGACCGCAAAGACCTCATTACAGTCACTACAAGTGACCGCCAAGTCCACTACACAGAAAGTGAGATATACATAGCCTAATAGTTAAGATCTACCTCTCTAACCCTAAAGGTCACAAGTTCAATTCCCACCACATTCCTTTGTTGGTTCAGGAAAGACAACTACTACAAGACCTCCTGCAACATTGCAGCTGGATGTTGCTACAACCTGCATTTGTTTCTAATCAGCTCTACTAAGTTGCACAGAGAGATTGCCAAGTTTTAGTTTGATCTCCAAACTTGTGACCGCAAAGACCCCACCACTAGTCACCTCCGTGATCGCAAAGACCTCATTACAGTCACTACAAGTGACCGCCAAGTCCACACTGCGAGGATTGCATTATAGTCACTGCACGTGACCGCAAAGTTTAACATCCAAGTCACTGAATGTGACCGCAAAGACCACACTAAAAGAGAAATCAGGTGTGCCAAGAGACCAGCGTAAGTTGCAATCTCCCCCAAGACTCCCTAATTACACACGGATACACATACAGATTAAAGTTAAAAAAATTGCAACATAATAAGCGCTTGACAGAATATCAAGGATCACTGGTTGCATTACAACTATATTGAAACAGCTACGATCACAAGTGTGACGTAGGAAAAGTCACATGACATATTTTTAAATACCAGTCTCTCACTAACGGACCGGTAACACACACCCGCCACAATAGCGGGGAGGTCATCTCGTTTAGATCTTTAAGTTTTTTTAATCCAATTTCTGGACATTATCATTTGTTACACTATATAACAGGTACCTGATTATCAAATAGTGGAAATATATACTACAGTTATTCAATTGTTTTCTCTGATGAAATTGATGTTATAAGGGAGACGTCCCTTTTTATTTTATGTATGCTTTTAACAAGTTATTAAATTTCTGTCTAATTATACAAATGTTTTATTAGTTTTTATATATAGATAAGAAGCTCACATTAGACAACAAGTTTATATATATCAGTTGTATATACCTGTTTATATCTTTTTATTAACTGAATGTTGATAAATACTTAGGATTACCTACAATAAATATATAATAACAACATTGCAGTACATACATTAAACATTTATCCAATCACAAAATACAATATATTCAAATTATAGAATTTAACTAAATATTCTACCCGTGCTAATCTAGCGCTGGACTACATTCACTACTATGTCTTGGAAGGTCATATCTGTCTTGTAAGTGGGTTAGTGGGAATACCCTGGTCGTGAGCGGGTCAATCAGTTGTGAGACTGCAGTTAGTCCCCTCTCTCCCCATATGGCAAAGATTCTAGTGGTTATACCCGGAAGAAAGGTGGGGTTGCCCTGTAGTGGAAGGTGTTTAGTGCTTTCAGGAGAGAGTTTCCAGTGTTTGCATAATTTTTTCCAAGCTCTGAGCTGGTCTTTGAATAAGATATTGTCTCTGATATGATCAGGAAGTGTGTGTAAGGGGGCATGTGGCAGGAATGCTAAGTGAAGCGGATACGCTAGTGATCTCTCGAGGTGTTCATCATTAAAAACTGATGTATATGCTAACCAGTCAAAGACTAGTTTTGCTAACGTCGCCCAGTTATACCACTCTACATTCGGGAGTTTCATTCCCCCTTTGTCAAATGGTAGGGCCAGTTTCATTCTGCTAATTCTGCGTTTCTTCGAATTCCACACGAATGTGTCAAAGGCGCTAGTGATGCTCCCTAAGTCTTTCCGCTTTAACATGAAGGGGAGCAGTTGTAAAGGATATAACAGTTTGGGCATTGCTATCATTTTGATTAAGCTCACTCGGCCCAACAAAACAATTGGCAATTTATCCCAACTCTGTAGGAGTGTTCTGATTTGCGTAATCACTGGTGGGATATTTAATTTATAAATTAAGTTTGGGTTGACATGTAAACGGAGGCCCAAATATTTGAATGAGCCGTCCGTGACCCTGAGTTTATCTGGCATTGGTGTGGATGGACATTTTCTAGTGAGGTAGGTCAGTTCAGATTTGTCCAGGTTTACTTTGTACCCTGAAATAGCTCCAAACTGGTGGAATATGGAGACCAGTTTAGGAATATTAATGGTTATGTACGTATAGGAGTAGGTCGTCTGCATATAGTGATAGGTGCATTGAGTGGGATCCTATCTGTAGTGCCGGTATCATATTCCTTATGTATATAGCTAGAGGCTCTATGGCTAAATTGAATAAGAGAGAGGAGAGAGGACATCCCTGCCTGGTCCCCGGTCCAAGATAGAAAGGATGAGATACTGAGCCGTTTACTATAATTGAAGTGCGTGGGTTATGGTATAGTGTTTGTATAAGATTATGGAAGTTACCAGTTATGCCAAATTTGTGCATAGTGATCAGGAGATGATCCCACTCCACTCTGTCGAACGCCTTTTCGGCATCGACAGAGAGGAGGCACGCCTCACGATGTGTCTCCGGATCGGTTTGGTTGCCATCGTTATCTCCCTGTCTCTCCCGCCAATAATGATCTATAACTGCTAGGGATTTTCGGATATTGGCAACCGAAGAGCGGTGTTTCATGAAACCGGTTTGGTCTTTGTGTATGACCGTACCTAATACTGATGCTAGTCTAGTTGCCAGTACGGAGGTGAATAGTTTGTATTCATTGTTTAAGAGTGCTATCGGCCTGTAGGATGCTGGAAGCGTCGGGTCTCTACCTGGCTTCGGGATTAGACACATAAGTGCATCCGCGAAGTCACCTGGGGGCATCAAGGAGCCCTGCAAATATGCCGTGAAAGTTTGTGCCAGGAGGGGACTAAGTTCCTGTTGCAGGAGTTTGTAGTATTCGACTGGCAATTTGTCGGGACCAGGAGTTTTTCCCAATTTGGTCTTTTTGATTGCCCTCAAGACTTCCGATGCCTGAATTGGGGTATTAAGTTTCTCTAGGTCTTCTGGACTAAGAGTGGGGGGGGGTAATTTTATCCCAGAAATGGTCCTTGTCACTCTGTGCGCTTGGGTGAGCTGTGTAGAGTGTGGAATAGAAATTTAAAAATTCATTTGTGATTGAGTGAGTGTCTGAGCGGTATGTCCCTTGCACTTGTATGGATGGGATGAGGGATTTCGGGTTAATCAATTTAACCATATTGGCTAGCAGTCTCCCTGTTTTGTCCCCAAATCTATAAAACCTGCCCTTTCTATATGTCTGGAAAAGGCGGTCCTGTTGAGCCAGGGCATCCTCTCTTAACCTCTTCTTCTCATAGTAGTTATGTCTATGTCTGGGGGAGGGGTGGGTCAAATATTGGTTGTATGTCATTGTAACTTCTGTTGCGGTAACAGTTGCTAACTTTTTCCGCTTGGCGTTACAGTGCGCTGTGAAACTAGTGATTTGGCCTCGCATAACCGCCTTAGATGCTCCCCAAAACACTCCTGGATTGTCAAAATGTTGTATGTTGAAATTGTAGTATTCCCCCCAATGAGTTTTTAAATGTTGTCTGAATTCGGTATTATGGTATAAGTAGGTAGGGAATCTCCAATTGTCATAGGTGCAAGTTGTGGATCTAGGGCCAAGTTGCAGCCAGATGGGTGCATGATCCGAGATTATGATGTCCGAGATGTCCGTTTGTTGTATTTGCATGTATAATTGTTTAGAACATAAAAAATAGTCAATGCGTGATAGTGTTTTGTGCGTTTTTGAAGCACATGTAAAGTCTCTCCTAGTCAGGTGGCGCACGTGCCATGTGTCTATGAGGCCTAGTGAGGTCTTGAAAGCGGCTATAATTGTCGTCTCCTTTTTTCTCTGTTTAGCATAGATTTTCTCCTGTCGTTTTGTGTGATTGTCAGCCCTACGTCCAGTGGTAAGTCTTGCGCTAGATTATAATCTCCTCCTAGCAGTAGTGGTTTGTCTGTGTGTATAGTTAGGATGGTCTGAAGGGTGTGCCAAAATTGAGGGTTTAATTGATTAGGTTGAAAAGAGAAAGTGGAGGCTGTTTCCTTAAAATTAATTCCTTTATTTATTCAGTTTAAAACCGGCAAACACAGCAAGGATAGGGTATGGTGTAGAAGGCGCAGCACAGTCTGGCTTACGCGTTTCGGATGAAATCCGTAGTCATAGCCTACTGTGCTGTGCTCCACACCTGCTTAAAACTAGTTAAAACAAATGTGATTGGTGCACACATAAAAAACAACGCCTTCAAGTTTAACCAATACCAACAGTGTATAAAATTAACCCACTGGTGTCAGAACCGCACAATCTAATACATTGCCTGAGCCCATACAACCGTAATATACACACTGCAATAATTATGTCAATAACCAACATAGTGGTATACATTGTAGACAAAATGTCAAATACTAAGGGTTAGTAAGTAATTAAATGTTATTAAAAATTCTAATGCCCAGATAGTGCGTATAGGAGTCTCTATTAATATATCCTCGATATGTGAGAGTTAAATCATTACTCTTATCCTATCTAATGCACTAATGGGCAACAGAATTCAAACAATACCCTAAGTAAAGAATACCACAATAGATGCTATCATGTGTCAAAAATAAATAAATGTATAAACAAATTATAAAAATATTATAAACATGCAATAAGCAAATAATTCTAAATGAGGAGTAACCTGTCAAATACTGTATGAATTAAAGATATCTAAACAAATTGTCATCATAATGATATATGGTAGAAAATAACAAGCTAACAAATAGCGCCTCCCCATAAAGTAATCCAATGTGATATGATACAGGTTGAGCACACATGACCATCCGATGAGTCTTAAATTATAATATACAAGGAGATCTATAGGTAAATGTATTGCGAAATACCATAATATTTATTCCCACAGGTTCATTACGTCATATCTTGAATTTAGACCATCAGGCACCCGAGTGCCTAAGGTAAAAATCCAAAAGGCTTCGCGTCTGGCGAGCAATTGGTCCAGATTACCCCCCCTAGCAGGTCTAGAAACTTTCTCAATAGCACACCATGTGAATCCTTTAAGGTTGTTATCATGGTAGACTCCAAAGTGTTGTACTATTGGAGTCGTGGATCTCTTAGTGGAGAAAGAGGAAAGATGTTCCCTAATTCTAGAGTTCAGGTCTCTGGAGGTGAGTCCCACATACTGAATCTGGCACAATGTGCATTCAATCATATAGACTACCGATTCCGTTTTACAATTCATACAAGAATTGATTTTGTAACTTTTCCTCGTTCTTACACTCACAAATTCCTTAGTCACCTTGGCATAATCACAGGGCTTGCACTTCCTGTGACCGCATCTGTACATCCCAGTATGTACCAACCATGATCCCCTCTCATCTTTGTCAGTTTTTAGCAGGGTGGGCGAAAGAATAGATCCCAATGTGGGGCTTTTCCTGTAGGCACATCTGAGTCCTTGTCGGACTGTGTCAACCAATTTATCCTCAGCCTTCAATATTGGAAAATGTTTCCTGATAATCTCACATACCTGAGGATATTGGGTACTGTGTGTTGTAACAAAAGTAATTCCCTGTTTGGTTGTACTGTGCTTATTTTTAGTTTTCAGTAAGCTCTCTCTCGGTATTACTTGTACAGATTCTCTAGCCCTTTTGATCACTTTTTTGGGATACTTTCTCTCTTTTAATCTCATCTCCAATCTTTCTGCCTCCCTGCAAAAGTCCTCATTGGAGGTACAGTTCCTTTTAATCGGGATCATGGAGACGAAACATACCAAATACATTAGGGATAAATATGACTATTCTAACAATTCTGTGTATATATGGAATAGAAGTGCCAGGGGGAATTTTAGGGCAAATCAACCTAGGTTTGGCCGTAGGAGGAGGGGCAATAGAAATCGCAGTAGGAATCGTGGCAATGATGGTAAAGGTAATAATAATAAAAAGAATGTGACCTTCTCTGGTAGTGACTCAGAGGGATCAAGTGAGGGTGAAATCATTAGTGAACAAACACGGCCAGATTTTGAAGATACTGCCCCTCCTAATATTGTACATATTCCCCAAATAGCTTATACAGATACAATGAGCACTAATCAAGGCTATGTACAACACAACACAGTAGCAGTTAAACCCAAACAAGGTAACTACACAGAATTAGCACCTAATATGTATTTTCAAAACAGACCAGACACTCTAGCCATCAATCAGGTTTTTCCCCAAGACCAGGATGCATCAGCGGGGGGAGGGAAACAGAACAAACAGAATACACAGCCCAAAGTGCATTATGCAAAGAATCAAGACAAGTATCAACTGAGGGAACCCCGTCCACAGACCAGATACAAATAATCAATTCCAAGATTATAGGCAATGTCATAAATTTATCATCCAAACAGCTTAGTATTGCACAATATAGTGTTTTGAATAAAGGTTTAAATTTTGCACCCACTATAGATTTTGATGTATTTAGAACTATCATGGATGTTAACAAATTAACACGAAATTTGACTCTGAAGAAACATTTTCATGGATTGAGTACACTTGATCATACCGATGTGCCAGTTACCCATGTTGATACGGATACCAGGGACCCAATTGATTTTGAACATAAATGTGACACAGTCACACTGCAACAGCTGCAAATAGAATCAATGGGGAACTTGGGTAGTCGCAACATGGGTCCCAAATTCAAGGAGAAATCTAAATTCTACCCTATTCATAACAGGGGATCAGTCATTGAAACATTTTACAACAGGGTCGAAAGGGATCTTTTACAACTAAAGGCCAATCAACCCCCAAGTAAATTTAATTTGTCTCTTGCGGAGAAGGGTGCTTTGGCCTCTCTTAAAGAGGACCATAGTCTGGTGATCAAAAATTCTGACAAAGGTGGAATGGTTGTGGTCATGGACCGACAACAATATATAGATGAAGGCCACAGACAACTATGTAATGAGAATAATTACTTAGTTTTGCAAAGAGATCCCACCACTCACTTTCGTTCCAAATTAGTACATCTTTTGGATGATGGATTAGAACAAGGTTTTGTGGATCAGGCAACAATGGACTATTTGTTAGTTGATTGTCCGAAAATACCGTTGTTCCACCATTTACCTAAGACACACAAATCCCTGGAAAGTGTCCAGGGACGGCCAATAGTGAGTGGTGTGGAATCCCTTCTGGGTAATCTGTCAGAGTGGTTGGACTCGATCCTTCAACCCCTTGTTGTCACTCTCCATTCTTACATTAGGGATACTAAACATATCCTTAATGTTATGGATAATGTAAGATGGACACCACAATCTATCTGGCTCACAGTGGACGCAGTGTCGCTCTATTCCAGTATTCCACACTCTAAAGGGATAGAGGCCATTGCCTTTTTTCTGGAACACAATACTGATTACTCTGATGATTTCATTAAGTACATTTTGAAGGTCACACTTTTTCTTTTGTCACACAATTTTTTCAAATTTGAGGATGTTTTCTATCTCCAGAGATGTGGTACCGCCATGGGGGCCAAATTTGCTCCCTCCTTTGCAAATCTTTTTTTGGGCTGGTGGGAGTTTTACCACATCTTTGGAGATAGAAACCCTTACAGGAAATGTATCTCCTTTTATAGGAGATACATAGATGATCTTCTCTTCATCTGGTCGGGTAATCAGTCTGACATTCAGGGATTCATTGACTATCTGAATCATAATGACATTGGACTAAGCTTCACTTTTGAAGCAAGTCAGAGTTCAATTAACTATTTGGATATTACATTGGAGGGCAGTTCCGATGGCAAAATACTTTCCAGGATTTTCAGAAAATCCATTTCAGGGAACTCCTTACTCTTAGGAACAAGCTGTCATCCCAGACATGTTCCCTATGCTATTGCAAAAGGTGAATATACCCGGATTAAAAGGAACTGTACCTCCAATGAGGACTTTTGCAGGGAGGCAGAAAGATTGGAGATGAGATTAAAAGAGAGAAAGTATCCCAAAAAAGTGATCAAAAGGGCTAGAGAATCTGTACAAGTAATACCGAGAGAGAGCTTACTGAAAACTAAAAATAAGCACAGTACAACCAAACAGGGAATTACTTTTGTTACAACACACAGTACCCAATATCCTCAGGTATGTGAGATTATCAGGAAACATTTTCCAATATTGAAGGCTGAGGATAAATTGGTTGACACAGTCCGACAAGGACTCAGATGTGCCTACAGGAAAAGCCCCACATTGGGATCTATTCTTTCGCCCACCCTGCTAAAAACTGACAAAGATGAGAGGGGATCATGGTTGGTACATACTGGGATGTACAGATGCGGTCACAGGAAGTGCAAGCCCTGTGATTATGCCAAGGTGACTAAGGAATTTGTGAGTGTAAGAACGAGGAAAAGTTACAAAATCAATTCTTGTATGAATTGTAAAACGGAATCGGTAGTCTATATGATTGAATGCACATTGTGCCAGATTCAGTATGTGGGACTCACCTCCAGAGACCTGAACTCTAGAATTAGGGAACATCTTTCCTCTTTCTCCACTAAGAGATCCACGACTCCAATAGTACAACACTTTGGAGTCTACCATGATAACAACCTTAAAGGATTCACATGGTGTGCTATTGAGAAAGTTTCTAGACCTGCTAGGGGGGGTAATCTGGACCAATTGCTCGCCAGACGCGAAGCCTTTTGGATTTTTACCTTAGGCACTCGGGTGCCTGATGGTCTAAATTCAAGATATGATGTAATGAACCTGTGGGAATAAATATTATGGTATTTCGCAATACATTTACCTATAGATCTCCTTGTATATTATAATTTAAGACTCATCGGATGGTCATGTGTGCTCAACCTGTATCATATCACATTGGATTACTTTATGGGGAGGCGCTATTTGTTAGCTTGTTATTTTCTACCATATATCATTATGATGACAATTTGTTTAGATATCTTTAATTCATACAGTATTTGACAGGTTACTCCTCATTTAGAATTATTTGCTTATTGCATGTTTATAATATTTTTATAATTTGTTTATACATTTATTTATTTTTGACACATGATAGCATCTATTGTGGTATTCTTTACTTAGGGTATTGTTTGAATTCTGTTGCCCATTAGTGCATTAGATAGGATAAGAGTAATGATTTAACTCTCACATATCGAGGATATATTAATAGAGACTCCTATACGCACTATCTGGGCATTAGAATTTTTAATAACATTTAATTACTTACTAACCCTTAGTATTTGACATTTTGTCTACAATGTATACCACTATGTTGGTTATTGACATAATTATTGCAGTGTGTATATTACGGTTGTATGGGCTCAGGCAATGTATTAGATTGTGCGGTTCTGACACCAGTGGGTTAATTTTATACACTGTTGGTATTGGTTAAACTTGAAGGCGTTGTTTTTTATGTGTGCACCAATCACATTTGTTTTAACTAGTTTTAAGCAGGTGTGGAGCACAGCACAGTAGGCTATGACTACGGATTTCATCCGAAACGCGTAAGCCAGACTGTGCTGCGCCTTCTACACCATACCCTATCCTTGCTGTGTTTGCCGGTTTTAAACTGAATAAATAAAGGAATTAATTTTAAGGAAACAGCCTCCACTTTCTCTTTTCAAGCTATTATTGTCCGGAGTTTGGCTGTTTCCTGCTGTGCATTACGAGCTTATACTCTTCAAAGAGGATTGCATTGTGTGCTTTTCTACATTTGGCAGTTCCCTATTGCAAGCAGGAACTGTTTTTCACTACGTCACTGGCGGAGGGATACTGTATTCTATCGGAGGAACAAGTGTCTGGAATAAGTTGAGGCGGAGCAAGGGATCTCTGCCTCGTTCCAGAGTGTGTTCCATTGGCCGGAATTGGGCCGAGCCCCCTTAGAGGTGTCCGGATTGAATCTACAGCCGCGAATGGCGATACCCGCCTTCTCCATTGGATTGGGTGAGTGAGATCTCCATTGTCCACGCTGGAGCGAGTGAATGAGTGATATACCAAGGAACTTGAGAGTTTCTTTTTAGCACCTTGCACTTTATTTGATACCTTTTTGTTGTTAATACAATACAGACTGCCTATCATATTCTGGGTTTCCTTTCCTTACATTTATCTTTAATTGATTAGGGCCATATATGTTAACTAAGATGTAAGATTGATCGTCTACAGTTGGCTATAATGTATCTTCCTCCCTGGTCTATTGTGATGGGGCGGATTTGTACTGAAAGTCCCTTTCTGACAAGTATTGCTACTCCCCTTTTCCTTCCTTCGGTGGGAGTGTAGAAGACTTTGTCTACCCAACGGCACTGTAGTTTCTCATGCTCAGGTTCCGTGAGATGCGTCTCTTGCAAGAGAGCAACATCTGCATGGAGGCACCTCAGGTGCTGTAACACCATGCTGCATTTGGCTGGGGAGGTAATACCTCCCACATTCCAAGAAACCACCTTAAGCAAATGTGGCATGGTGCTGACTGACATCAGAAGGGGGAGTCGGGGGTAGACAGGTAGGGATATCAAAGCAAGACAAGATATGTGAGGCTGAGGTTGGTTTTGTATGGGGTGATTTTGACTTACTATCCAAGCGTTCCACATTCAGGTGTCTGGGCGGAATCTGGGTGCTCCTCAAATGATCTAGGAAGGTAAAACAGTACAATTGTGATATTCTGGCAAGTTTGACAGCAACATTATACAAGGCATATTGCAATGGATTGGGAGAGGGAAAGTAAAAGGAAGGGCAGCGTAGATCAATCACACATAGAGTTAAGTGGGTAAGGGAGCACTCATGGGGGGATGGCTAGTTAGGTTTGAACCTAAATGACATTCAGGCATAAACATTCTTGAAAATGTAGCAACACTGGGGAAAGAATCTAACGTGTTGGGGGGTAAATACTTAAACACCAGATGTCCTACCTGGAAACTTTTGGTAACTTTGCAAATAACGTCATGCATAACATAATGAGACGGGGGGAGGGGAGAGGAGGAAGGGCAGAACAAGTCCGTCACACTCAGAGTTGAGAAGATTGAACAACATCCATGGGTTAAGTGGAAGATTGACTTTAGTCTCTTGTGGGATTGAAATATGGACAAATTGGGAGATGTGACAATAGCAAGAGGGGAGAGCAACACAGACAGAAACAAAACATTTAAGAACAAATACTTAGACTTTAAGTTGAGTAAGATCAGTGATCTTAGTGTCCCAACTTCCATTTTATCAAATGGACAGGATGAGGTGGAGAACATTGGGCTGTGTGTTTCTTTCAGCCTTCTTCATGGTGGGCTTCCGTATCAAGGAACTCCTGTAGTTGTTGCGGGGTTGTGAAGAATCTAACACCCCCAGGTGTCGCCAGTCTCAACTTAGCAGGGTAGAGAAGTGAGGCCTAACGGCCCATGGAGTGAAGCTTAGAGCAAAGAGGAGCAAACTCTTTCCGTTTTCTAGTAACCTCAGCAGAAAAGTCCTGAAAGAGGAGGAGTTTGTGGCCTTCAAAGAGGAGGTCAGGTTGGGATCTGTAGGCTTTCAGAACTGCCATCTTCTCTTGATATCTGAGTAACTTGAAGATGACCTGTCTCGGTCTTTGATTGGGTCTGATAGGTAAGTGATCAGGCCCTATTCTATGTATTCGCTCTATGTCTAGAGGCATAGTTTCTTGGTCCATCTTCAATAACTTAGGCAGTGTGTAGGCTGTAAACTCCAAAAGATCTTTGTTTTTAATCGATTCTGGGACCCCAACAATCCTTAAATTGTTGCGGCGGGATCTATTCTCAAGGTCTTCGAGCTTGTCTTGTAGCGAGGAATTCTGGCGTTCCAAGCGCTGTACAGCTATAGAAGTAGTGTGTTGAGATTCCTCCACATCGGATATCCTCTGCTCTGCATGTTGAAGTCTGGTGGAGTATTGGCATATCTCAGTAGTGAGAGTGTCCATTCCTGCCTGCAATGTGTCCATTTTGGGGAGGAAGAAAGCTTTAAGGTCTTGAAGTAAGTCTGGTGGTGGTTCTAGGCTAATGTCCCTTTGGGCGGGAGTGGATGGCTCTGGCTGTATCTCTGCTGCTTGTTTGTTATTCTTGTCTGATGCTTTTTGCTTGCCTGCCATGATAGGTATGGCTTGTGATGTTGACACTTTGAAGTACTTGTCTACTTTCATAGGGGGTGACGTTGTGTGTCTCTTCTTTGTGTGCAGATGAAGGTTATCCCCTGGAGTGAGGCTTGGGGTAGCTGGAGAAGTAGCTATTGTAGTATTTGTCACAGCTATAGAAGGAGGTGTGTTGATTTTTGCTAGGTAGGGTCACTCTTTGCTGAGCCTCACGGTCACAGATTGCCAGGTGTTATATAAAATTGAGATGCGTAAAGGAATAGAGGTTGAGCTTTTAAGTCTATAACACCTCCTACCCCAAATTCAGCCCACCACTAGCTTTGTCTGTCTTGGGGTGCAGCTGTTGGCAATGATGTGCTATTTGCGCTGCAGGTGAAGAAGTGTTCCACTCTGATCTAACCGGTCACCCTTTACTAGGTCAAACAGAAATTTCTTGAGTCTTTGATAGGCAGTATGCGTGTAATGTGTTAGCAGGGAATGCTGGGATTGTCATATAAGGATTGGGTTTACCTGCCAGGAGTGTTTTGCATAAGAAATAAATTGGTGGAAACTGTAGTGATCTTTATGATCTCTCCGGCTGAAGAGTGTCTAGGAATCAAATAAGGAGCAGAGTCTATCCCCTACAGCGGTGAGTCTCCATCAAACGCTGTTCTGCAAAAGTGGAGTAGTGCTGGAAGTGTCTCTGTAACTGTAAGTCCTTTTTAGCTGCGCAGCGCTTATATTTCTCTTGTATAGCTGTCACCCCTGTTGTTTGTAGAAGAGTGGCTGCCCAACAAAACAGACCCCAATCGCTGGGTTCACTCTTACTTTGTTGCTGTTTATAGCCTGTTTTTTAGGAGCTGTGGTGGCGTTGTATAAATCTGCGCTATCTTGCCCAGGAACTGTGGTAAATAGGCAGCAGATGTTATCTAATGCGGCTGTTGTCCCCTGCCCCTTCAGGCTCTTCCCTTTTGCCCCACTATCGTGCAGAACTCTCTTAGTATCTTGCCCTGGGCTACACACTCCTATCTCAGGCTGGCTCCTGCTCAGTTACTACACAGCGTTAGTTGCTATCTCTCTTGCGTTTGTAAAATGGCGGTTTTCCCGCTCTCTGTGCGACTCACCCTCAGGCCGGTGTTTCTGGTCTTATTATGATCGCTGTGTTTCAGGTGTTGTTAGTGGCCGATTTTGGACTTCTTAGCCTCCAGCCCGGTGCATAAAGATTTATAAAATTTCTGCTACGGACACCTCCGTAGCCGCTCTCTTCCTCTCCGGTCTGTCGCCTTATGCGGTGGGGGAATTAGTTGGTGTATTCCTCACTGATTGAATTCCGGGCAGTATCCTCTCCCTTCTGCCAAGGATATCAGTTGTTTTTTTTGGGCTATGTATGGCCGAATAAGGTAGTTTTGGCCGGCGATGCTGCAGGAGCTCTGACCCTTGCTTCTGCCTTCAGCGCCCGCCCACCAGAAGTCCCCTTGTCCGGACAGTTTTAAGTGCACAATTGTTTTAGCTCTCTGCAATTCTGCCTATATTCCAAATTTTCTTTAGGGAGAGTGCATGGGGTTTATAGGGAACTACCGTGTTACTCACTTTCAAAGACATTAAAGCTAACAGGGCTCTGTCCCTGCGGCATAGAAGGGGCGTCTTCTAAACTTGTAGAGAGAGACAATAAATTAACGGGGGAAGGAGGAGAAGGAAGCCAGCAGCGTTTAATGTCTGCTCAGTTCTTTTTTTTTTTTAAAGCATCTTTGCTCCCTACCTCTGACATATAAGCTACAACCAACTTACACCTTCCTGCCCTGCTATATGTAAGAGCCAGAGTTGTGAACCTTACTGCAGTTTGTGAATTTGTTTTCATTACTTTAGTCTAGGAAATCAAAGAATTTAACCCCTTGCTCACCATAGAGGGCTGTCATACCTTGTGTTAGTAGATGATGTGCAGCCCTCTAAGGCAGTCAAGTGCTTAAATAACTTGATTTAAAAGTTTACTTATAATAATAATATAATAATTTTATTTTTTAATTTTATGCAAACACTTTTATTTATCTATTTAAACACTGCAATAAAATGTTAAATGGTCTATGCATCCTCAAAAGGAGAGTTAATATTTTAATGTTTTCTCTTTTTGGTGGGTTTTATAGTAAAATGAATATATTTATCTAAATATTATAGTAAAATTTTGGGCTAGTGTTTCCCCTTAAATGGTAAAACAATTTCATATGTGTGTGTGTGTTTGTGTTATTATTGTTTTTAATAACTTAAATATATATTATTCCCCCATGTGTGTATATAATGCTTTTAATAACCACCCCCACACCGCCGCATCCCTCCAGTACTTAGCTTTGGTATCCAGTATTTTTGTGGAGGACACCTGGCAACCCTGGCCAATGGCGGCAGAGTGATTGCGTGCTACCCGGGCGCGGCACTGTGAGTGACTGGTGATTATTTTGAACTGAAGTTTGGCAAGTGGCTACCTGCCTTCTGTTATACTGTACATATTGGTCAGTACTAGCTGTGTCCCTGTGGTTAAAAGTTTTTAATATGCATTTGTCTAGTATGTTCTGGCAATGCCCCAGGTATATTATTATTAAACATGGCTTACATTAGTTAAATGTGCTTGTCCTGATGCAACCAAACACACACATACATACACTTACATATAAACACATACACACACACTACAAACATACACACATACACTCACATACGCACCATCACACACACAAACTTACATACAAATACATACACACACACATAGATACACACATTAACACATTACGCATACATTCACATACATATATTACTCACACACATATGCACCATTACACACACAAACTTACATACAAACACATACACACATACATACACATTCACACACTACAAACATACTCACATACATACATACACTACTCATGCACATACCCACCATTACACACACACACACTTACATACAAACACATACATTCACACACATGCACAGATAGACAGACATACACACATAAACACATACACACACATACAGGCATGCCTGCACACACACATATACATACATGCACTACTCACACACTGGCACACACACACACATAAATCTATAATCTCTATAATTAAAGCTAAAATAGTTATCTGTAGGTTTTGTTAGCACATCTCTGTAACAGTTTGTCAAAGACTAGTAATGGAATGGTTTGTAATCGGGAAGGGGGGCGGCAAAATATATCCTTGCCTGTGTGGCCAAAAATCATAGCACCGGCCCTGTAAGTATGTCAATGTAAAATCCCTTTGTCTACTTTTTTTTTTTTTTTTTTTTTTTAACACCTGAGATCTCATATCTTTGTGTGCATTATTTTTTTTAAAAAATAATTTTTATTAGACATTGTTTATATGAGTGTAACCATACTTTGTAATGTATTTTTTAAGTGTTTTGTGAAACTGTTATGTTGCGCAAAACTGTTAACTACAGCTCTTTGAGAGCGGAAAGGATTGCTGTGTAAAAGGTGAAAGCGCATGCACAATCACGATTTTTCAAGACTTGCTGCGCAATGGAAATTGATTGTGAAAAGACCATATTGCATACGGAAAACTCATAACATGCGACTTGTAATGTTGCCCATAAAGAATAATAATTATTAACAGCACTCACTCTGAAAGGTTATACATTGTTTTGGTTAAAACGTTCAACACATGTACCTAAAATAAAGCTGTGAAACAAGTGGTATATAAACATACACCTAGATTACAAGTTTTCCGTTCGATCTTTAAAGCTGAAACAAATGGTAATTTCAGCGATAAAACAGCACCACGGCCATTACAAGTCTTGTCAGTATAGCTGTACTGCAAGCCTGTTAGGGGGATATTTATCAAAGGTATGTTGGACCTGATCCACCAGTGCAGATCAGGTCCGATATACCTCTTGTGAGCTGCTGGTGCAACGCCACACTCTGCAGACTTCGCAATCTGAGAGCAGTAGTTATGAGTTTTACTCAACAAAACTGTTACATAAAACTCATAACTAAACTGTTACAAAGTGCACTAACACCCATAAACTACCTATTAACCCCTTAAACCGAGGCCCTCCCGCATCGCAAACACTATATTAAACTTATTAACCCCTAATCTGCTGCTCCCAACATCGCTGCCACTAATACAATTTATTAACCCCTATTCCGCCGCTCCCGACATCATCACCACTATAATAAAGTATCCTCTCCCTTCTGCCAAGGATATCAGTTGTTTTTTTTGGGCTATGTATGGCCGAATAAGGTAGTTTTGGCCGGCGATGCTGCAGGAGCTCTGACCCTTGCTTCTGCCTTCAGCGCCCGCCCACCAGAAGTCCCCTTGTCCGGACAGTTTTAAGTGCACAATTGTTTTAGCTCTCTGCAATTCTGCCTATATTCCAAATTTTCTTTAGGGAGAGTGCATGGGGTTTATAGGGAACTACCGTGTTACTCACTTTCAAAGACATTAAAGCTAACAGGGCTCTGTCCCTGCGGCATAGAAGGGGCGTCTTCTAAACTTGTAGAGAGAGACAATAAATTAACGGGGGAAGGAGGAGAAGGAAGCCAGCAGCGTTTAATGTCTGCTCAGTTCTTTTTTTTTTTTAAAGCATCTTTGCTCCCTACCTCTGACATATAAGCTACAACCAACTTACACCTTCCTGCCCTGCTATATGTAAGAGCCAGAGTTGTGAACCTTACTGCAGTTTGTGAATTTGTTTTCATTACTTTAGTCTAGGAAATCAAAGAATTTAACCCCTTGCTCACCATAGAGGGCTGTCATACCTTGTGTTAGTAGATGATGTGCAGCCCTCTAAGGCAGTCAAGTGCTTAAATAACTTGATTTAAAAGTTTACTTATAATAATAATATAATAATTTTATTTTTTAATTTTATGCAAACACTTTTATTTATCTATTTAAACACTGCAATAAAATGTTAAATGGTCTATGCATCCTCAAAAGGAGAGTTAATATTTTAATGTTTTCTCTTTTTGGTGGGTTTTATAGTAAAATGAATATATTTATCTAAATATTATAGTAAAATTTTGGGCTAGTGTTTCCCCTTAAATGGTAAAACAATTTCATATGTGTGTGTGTGTTTGTGTTATTATTGTTTTTAATAACTTAAATATATATTATTCCCCCATGTGTGTATATAATGCTTTTAATAACCACCCCCACACCGCCGCATCCCTCCAGTACTTAGCTTTGGTATCCAGTATTTTTGTGGAGGACACCTGGCAACCCTGGCCAATGGCGGCAGAGTGATTGCGTGCTACCCGGGCGCGGCACTGTGAGTGACTGGTGATTATTTTGAACTGAAGTTTGGCAAGTGGCTACCTGCCTTCTGTTATACTGTACATATTGGTCAGTACTAGCTGTGTCCCTGTGGTTAAAAGTTTTTAATATGCATTTGTCTAGTATGTTCTGGCAATGCCCCAGGTATATTATTATTAAACATGGCTTACATTAGTTAAATGTGCTTGTCCTGATGCAACCAAACACACACATACATACACTTACATATAAACACATACACACACACTACAAACATACACACATACACTCACATACGCACCATCACACACACAAACTTACATACAAATACATACACACACACATAGATACACACATTAACACATTACGCATACATTCACATACATATATTACTCACACACATATGCACCATTACACACACAAACTTACATACAAACACATACACACATACATACACATTCACACACTACAAACATACTCACATACATACATACACTACTCATGCACATACCCACCATTACACACACACACACTTACATACAAACACATACATTCACACACATGCACAGATAGACAGACATACACACATAAACACATACACACACATACAGGCATGCCTGCACACACACATATACATACATGCACTACTCACACACTGGCACACACACACACATAAATCTATAATCTCTATAATTAAAGCTAAAATAGTTATCTGTAGGTTTTGTTAGCACATCTCTGTAACAGTTTGTCAAAGACTAGTAATGGAATGGTTTGTAATCGGGAAGGGGGGCGGCAAAATATATCCTTGCCTGTGTGGCCAAAAATCATAGCACCGGCCCTGTAAGTATGTCAATGTAAAATCCCTTTGTCTACTTTTTTTTTTTTTTTTTTTTTTTTTAACACCTGAGATCTCATATCTTTGTGTGCATTATTTTTTTTAAAAAATAATTTTTATTAGACATTGTTTATATGAGTGTAACCATACTTTGTAATGTATTTTTTAAGTGTTTTGTGAAACTGTTATGTTGCGCAAAACTGTTAACTACAGCTCTTTGAGAGCGGAAAGGATTGCTGTGTAAAAGGTGAAAGCGCATGCACAATCACGATTTTTCAAGACTTGCTGCGCAATGGAAATTGATTGTGAAAAGACCATATTGCATACGGAAAACTCATAACATGCGACTTGTAATGTTGCCCATAAAGAATAATAATTATTAACAGCACTCACTCTGAAAGGTTATACATTGTTTTGGTTAAAACGTTCAACACATGTACCTAAAATAAAGCTGTGAAACAAGTGGTATATAAACATACACCTAGATTACAAGTTTTCCGTTCGATCTTTAAAGCTGAAACAAATGGTAATTTCAGCGATAAAACAGCACCACGGCCATTACAAGTCTTGTCAGTATAGCTGTACTGCAAGCCTGTTAGGGGGATATTTATCAAAGGTATGTTGGACCTGATCCACCAGTGCAGATCAGGTCCGATATACCTCTTGTGAGCTGCTGGTGCAACGCCACACTCTGCAGACTTCGCAATCTGAGAGCAGTAGTTATGAGTTTTACTCAACAAAACTGTTACATAAAACTCATAACTAAACTGTTACAAAGTGCACTAACACCCATAAACTACCTATTAACCCCTTAAACCGAGGCCCTCCCGCATCGCAAACACTATATTAAACTTATTAACCCCTAATCTGCTGCTCCCAACATCGCTGCCACTAATACAATTTATTAACCCCTATTCCGCCGCTCCCGACATCATCACCACTATAATAAAGTATCCTCTCCCTTCTGCCAAGGATATCAGTTGTTTTTTTTGGGCTATGTATGGCCGAATAAGGTAGTTTTGGCCGGCGATGCTGCAGGAGCTCTGACCCTTGCTTCTGCCTTCAGCGCCCGCCCACCAGAAGTCCCCTTGTCCGGACAGTTTTAAGTGCACAATTGTTTTAGCTCTCTGCAATTCTGCCTATATTCCAAATTTTCTTTAGGGAGAGTGCATGGGGTTTATAGGGAACTACCGTGTTACTCACTTTCAAAGACATTAAAGCTAACAGGGCTCTGTCCCTGCGGCATAGAAGGGGCGTCTTCTAAACTTGTAGAGAGAGACAATAAATTAACGGGGGAAGGAGGAGAAGGAAGCCAGCAGCGTTTAATGTCTGCTCAGTTCTTTTTTTTTTTTAAAGCATCTTTGCTCCCTACCTCTGACATATAAGCTACAACCAACTTACACCTTCCTGCCCTGCTATATGTAAGAGCCAGAGTTGTGAACCTTACTGCAGTTTGTGAATTTGTTTTCATTACTTTAGTCTAGGAAATCAAAGAATTTAACCCCTTGCTCACCATAGAGGGCTGTCATACCTTGTGTTAGTAGATGATGTGCAGCCCTCTAAGGCAGTCAAGTGCTTAAATAACTTGATTTAAAAGTTTACTTATAATAATAATATAATAATTTTATTTTTTAATTTTATGCAAACACTTTTATTTATCTATTTAAACACTGCAATAAAATGTTAAATGGTCTATGCATCCTCAAAAGGAGAGTTAATATTTTAATGTTTTCTCTTTTTGGTGGGTTTTATAGTAAAATGAATATATTTATCTAAATATTATAGTAAAATTTTGGGCTAGTGTTTCCCCTTAAATGGTAAAACAATTTCATATGTGTGTGTGTGTTTGTGTTATTATTGTTTTTAATAACTTAAATATATATTATTCCCCCATGTGTGTATATAATGCTTTTAATAACCACCCCCACACCGCCGCATCCCTCCAGTACTTAGCTTTGGTATCCAGTATTTTTGTGGAGGACACCTGGCAACCCTGGCCAATGGCGGCAGAGTGATTGCGTGCTACCCGGGCGCGGCACTGTGAGTGACTGGTGATTATTTTGAACTGAAGTTTGGCAAGTGGCTACCTGCCTTCTGTTATACTGTACATATTGGTCAGTACTAGCTGTGTCCCTGTGGTTAAAAGTTTTTAATATGCATTTGTCTAGTATGTTCTGTAAATGCCCCAGGTATATTATTATTAAACATGGCTTACATTAGTTAAATGTGCTTGTCCTGATGCAACCAAACACACACATACATACACTTACATATAAACACATACACACACACTACAAACATACACACATACACTCACATACGCACCATCACACACACAAACTTACATACAAATACATACACACACACATAGATACACACATTAACACATTACGCATACATTCACATACATATATTACTCACACACATATGCACCATTACACACACAAACTTACATACAAACACATACACACATACATACACATTCACACACTACAAACATACTCACATACATACATACACTACTCATGCACATACCCACCATTACACACACACACACTTACATACAAACACATACATTCACACACATGCACAGATAGACAGACATACACACATAAACACATACACACACATACAGGCATGCCTGCACACACACATATACATACATGCACTACTCACACACTGGCACACACACACACATAAATCTATAATCTCTATAATTAAAGCTAAAATAGTTATCTGTAGGTTTTGTTAGCACATCTCTGTAACAGTTTGTCAAAGACTAGTAATGGAATGGTTTGTAATCGGGAAGGGGGGCGGCAAAATATATCCTTGCCTGTGTGGCCAAAAATCATAGCACCGGCCCTGTAAGTATGTCAATGTAAAATCCCTTTGTCTACTTTTTTTTTTTTTTTTTTTTTTTTTAACACCTGAGATCTCATATATTTGTGTGCATTATTTTTTTAAAAAATAATTTTTATTAGACATTGTTTATATGAGTGTAACCATACTTTGTAATGTATTTTTTAAGTGTTTTGTGAAACTGTTATGTTGCGCAAAACTGTTAACTACAGCTCTTTGAGAGCGGAAAGGATTGCTGTGTAAAAGGTGAAAGCGCATGCACAATCACGATTTTTCAAGACTTGCTGCGCAATGGAAATTGATTGTGAAAAGACCATATTGCATACGGAAAACTCATAACATGCGACTTGTAATGTTGCCCATAAAGAATAATAATTATTAACAGCACTCACTCTGAAAGGTTATACATTGTTTTGGTTAAAACGTTCAACACATGTACCTAAAATAAAGCTGTGAAACAAGTGGTATATAAACATACACCTAGATTACAAGTTTTCCGTTCGATCTTTAAAGCTGAAACAAATGGTAATTTCAGCGATAAAACAGCACCACGGCCATTACAAGTCTTGTCAGTATAGCTGTACTGCAAGCCTGTTAGGGGGATATTTATCAAAGGTATGTTGGACCTGATCCACCAGTGCAGATCAGGTCCGATATACCTCTTGTGAGCTGCTGGTGCAACGCCACACTCTGCAGACTTCGCAATCTGAGAGCAGTAGTTATGAGTTTTACTCAACAAAACTGTTACATAAAACTCATAACTAAACTGTTACAAAGTGCACTAACACCCATAAACTACCTATTAACCCCTTAAACCGAGGCCCTCCCGCATCACAAACACTATATTAAACTTATTAACCCCTAATCTGCTGCTCCCAACATCGCTGCCACTAATACAATTTATTAACCCCTATTCCGCCGCTCCCGACATCATCACCACTATAATAAAGTTATTAACCCCTAAACCGCCATCCTCCCGCATTGCAAACACTATTTAATTATAATTAACCCCTAATATGCAGCCCGCCCACTATACTAAAGTTATTAAGCCCTACACCGCCGCCACTATAATAAATCAATTATCCCCTAAACCGCAAGCCCCTACAACGAAATATACTAAATAAAACTAATAACCCCTAAACCGAAAGCCCCCCACATCACAATAAACTATTTTAAACTAGTGACCCCTAAACCGAACGCCCCCTAACTTTATATTAAAATTACAATTTCCCTATCTTAAATTAAATTAAAACCTACCTGTCAAATAAAAAAAAAAACTAAGTTTAAACTAACAATTAAAATAATATAACTATTAAACTAAAATTAAACTAACTAACAATTAAATAAACTATATTACACATTAAAAAATCCTAACACTACAATACACATTAGAAAATATCTAATTACAAAAAAATAAAAAATACTAAATTACAAAGAATAACAAACACTAAATTACAAAAAATAACAAACGGAATTATCAAAAATAAAAAAGAATTACATCTTATCTAATAGCCCTATAAAAATAAATAGGGCCTTTTTTAGGGCATTGCCCCAAGTTAAACAGCTCTTTTACCTGTAAAAAAAAAATACAAAGACCCCCCAAAAGTAAAACCCACCACCCAACCAACCCCCCAAAATAAAAAACCTAACTGTAACAAAAACCTGTTACCCATTGCCCTGAAAAGGGCATTTGTATAAAAGGGCATTTAGCTCTTTTGCATTGCTCTGAAAAGGGCATTTAGGTCTTTTACAAACCCTAAACTAAAAAAAACACCCCAAAAAGTTTAAAAAATCCTAACACTAACCCCCGAAAATCCACTTACAGTTGCAGAAGTCCCACTTGAAGGATCTTCATCCAGGCGGCTCCATCTTCATCCCGGCGGCTCCATCTTCATCCAGGCGGCATCTTCTATCTTCATCCCGGTGGCATCTTCTATCTTCATCCCGGTAGGATGTTTTTTTGTTTGTTTTTTTTTGTGTAATTTTAGTGTTTTTTATTGTTTGCAATGTTAGGTTTTAGTGTAAGGCAGCTTAGGTTTTATTTCACAGGTAAGTTTGTATTTATTTTAACTAGTTAGTTAGTAAATAGTTAATAACTATTTACTAACTAGTCTACCTAGTTAATATTAATACAAACTTAACTGTGAAATAAAAAAAAAACCTAAGCTAGCTACAATATAACTATTAGTTATATTGTAGCTAGCTTAGGTTTTATTTCACAGGTAATTATGTATTTAGTTTTAAATTGGTATTATTTAGTTCATAATTGTAACTTTAATTATGTTAAAATTAGGGGGTGTTAGGGTTATGTTAGGGTTAGGATTAGGGGTTAATATAGTTTAATTTAGGTTGTTGCAATGTGGGGGGCTGGCGGTTTAGGGGTTAATAGGTTTATTTAGTTGTAGTGATGTGGGAGGCCAGACGTTTAGGGGTTAATTACTTTATTTAGTTGTGGAGATTGGGAGCGGTGGAATAGGGGTTAACAGATTTATTACAGATTGAGCAATGTTGGGGTGCAGGGGAATAGGGGTTAATAACTTTAGTATAGTGGCAGCGATATCGGGATTGGCAGATTAGGGGTTAATAGATTTCTTTAGGTGCCGGCGATATCGGTAGTGGCAGATTAGGGGTTAATAACATTATGTAGGTGTCGGTGATGACAGGGGCAGCAGATTAGGGGTGTTTAGACGTAGGGTTTATGTTAGGGTGTTACGTTTAAACGTAAAAAAAATTTCCCCATAGACATCAATAGGGCTGCGTTACGGAGCTTTTTATTCCGCTTTCGCAGGTGTTAGTTTTTTTTTCTGACCCGCTCTCCCCATTGATGCGTGAGCACGTCAATGCAGCGTTTGGATTTTGTGCGGTATGGAGCTCAACGCACACCATATCGCATGCAAAAGCCGACTGTTTCAAAACTTGTAATGGCTGCTTTATAGAGGCTTAAACTTTTGTTGCGTTTGTTAAATTCCCTATAGCGCGCATAACTCGTAATCTACCTGATATAAAATTAGATATAAATACAATGGCTAAAAACATAATTTGCTAATATCCCTTATATCCTTTGTTTCACTGACTGAGTATGCTTTGCTTTAAAAAGAAAAAAAAGAAAGAATACAATATAGTGTTCTACTACAGTGGCGTTAATGTTCCAAGCATTTAATATATTACCATTGTAAGCATTGACTATATTTGAAATGGTAAATTGTAGTTCCATTTCTGCTGTAACAGGTACATTAGACAGCTAATTTAGCAACGGACCTTTAATATTTCATCACATTGATTGCCATTAAAATATATCAAGCATTGACTTACTTGGTGTCATTTGAGCTCACGGGGGACTGGAATTATAGAGGACATAACCAAGATCAGGAAATGGAAAAGAAGAACACATGAATGATTTTAATTGAATAAAACACCTTTGTGCTTCTTTATGCTCTGTACTTACATTATCATACTTTTTATTTTTACATTTTAGCTTACGATTTTACAGTTATCTTACAAATTGGTCATTCTAAGAAAGTAGAAATATTGATTTATCTTATTAGATATATATTTTATTAAAATATTACTTCTTTAAAACATTTCAAAGTTATCATAACAAAATTAAAAAGTAACTAAGTGTATTTAGAGATAATATTTATGCCTGGATACTCAGGAATTGTTTAATCACAATGGGACAAAAAAAGTATGAATTGAAAGACATTTTTTTTTTATCTGCAGATTGAAACAATATTTTCCTTTGCTCAGTGTTTGTGAGTTTCTTTGGTCAAAAAACATGTTTATTTATGTAACTTAACTCGCAGTAAGTGTAGAGAGGATATTATTCTTTTAAGAAGTAATTTACAATTGCAAGAATATCCTTAATATATTTATTATTGAAACTTAATACCATTCTATTTATAGTTTAGATGTAGCTGTAGGCCATACACTTGATGAAAAGATAATAAAGACATATAATGAATAATATTTTGCCCTAATACAATTTGATGTAGAAAATATTCTGCGACAGTTACTGCTAATGTGGGTGTAAGTGAACAAACCATGTAAGAGTATGAACTTAAAGGCCCATGAAGGAGGTGTCATGTCTGCCTGTTGCTACTGTTTTTGTAAGGCTGTTCAGATGTGCACTATCAGGTTGCTTTGGAAGCTTTTACTGTTGGCAAATGCCTGACTTACGCATCATCTTTAACTAGAATTGCCACCTTGGCCATGTTTTCCTGGACATTTATGAGTTATGCATGCTGCAGGGTAAGCAGGGAGGAATATGTATGGAACTTTTCATCAGCACTATTCATGTGATGCCCAGAGGCGTAATACATGTTCCGACCCTGCTTACCCTGGAGCATGCGTAACTCATAAGTTTCCAGGAAAACATGACCAAGGTGGTAACCCTATCTTTAACTGATCTTCATTTTGTCTATTTAGGAGATGTTCAGGCCTCAAAACACCAGGGCCTAGATTTAGAGTTCGGCGTTAGCCGTGAAAACCAGCGTTAGAGGCTCCTTACGCTGGTTTTAGGCTACCGCCGGTATTTGGAGTCACTCAAAATAGGGTCTAACGCTCACTTTTCAGCCGCGACTTTTCCATACCGCAGATCCCCTTACGTCAATTGCGTATCCTATCTTTTCAATGGGATCTTCCTAACGCCGGTATTTAGAGTCGTTTCTGAAGTGAGCGTTAGAGCTCTAACGACAAAACTCCAGCCGCAGGAAAAAAACAGGAGTTAAGAGCTTTCTGGGCTAACGCCGGTTCATAAAGCTCTTAACTACTGTACCCTAAAGTACACTAACACCCATAAACTACCTATGCACCCCTAAACCGAGGTCCCCCCACATCGCCGCAACTCGATTAAATTTTTTTAACCCCTAATCTGCCGACCGCCACCTACGTTATACTTATGTACCCCTAATCTGCTGCCCCTAACCCCGCCGACCCCTGTATTATATTTATTAACCCCTAACCTGCCCCCCACAACGTCGCCGCAAGCTACTTACAATAATTAACCCCTAATCTGCCGACCGCAAAGCGCCGCCACCTACGTTATCCTTATGTACCCCTAATCTGCTGCCCCTAACACCGCCGACCCCTATATTATATTTATTAACCCCTAATCTGCCCCCCTCAACGTCACCGACACCTGCCTACACTTATTAACCCCTAATCTGCCGAGCGGACCTGAGCGCTACTATAATAAAGTTATTAACCCCTAATCCGCCTCACTAACCCTATCATAAATAGTATTAACCCCTAATCTGCCCTCCCTAACATCGCCGACACCTAACTTCAATTATTAACCCCTAATCTGACGACCGGAGCTCATCGCTACTATAATAAATGGATTAACCCCTAAAGCTAAGTCTAACCCTAACACTAACACCCCCCTAACTTAAATATAATTTAAATCTAACGAAATTAATTAACTCTTATTAAATAAATTATTCCTATTTAAAGCTAAATACTTACCTGTAAAATTAATCCTAATATAGCTACACTATAAATTATAATTATATTGTAGCTATTTTAGGATTAATATTTATTTTACAGGTAACTTTGTATTTATTTTAACCAGGTACAATAGCTATTAAATAGTTAAGAACTATTTAATAGTTACCTAGTTAAAATAATAACAAAATTACCTGTAAAATAAGTCCTAACCTAAGTTATAATTAAACCTAACACTACCCTATCAATAAATTAATTAAATAAAATACCTACAATTACCTACAATAAAACCTAACACTACACTATCAATAAATAAATTAAATACAATTTCTACAAATAACTACAATTACATAAACTAACTAAAGTACAAAAAATAAAAAAGAACTAAGTTACAAAAAATAAAAAAATATTTACAAACATAAGAAAAATATTACAACAATTTTAAACTAATTACACCTACTCTAAGCCCCCTAATAAAATAACAAAGACCCCCAAAATAAAAAAATGCCCTACCCTATTCTAAATTAATAAATTTAAAAGCTCTTTTACCTTACCAGCCCTGAACAGGGCACTTTGCGGGGCATGCCCCAAGAAATTCAGCTCTTTTGCCTGTAAAAAAAAACATACAATACCCCCCCAACATTACAACCCACCACCCACATACCCCTAATCTAACCCAAACCCCCCTTAAATAAACCTAACACTAAGCCCCTGAAGATCATCCTACCTTGTCTTCACCATACCAGGTTCACCGATCGGTCCAGAAGAGCTCCTCCGATGTCCTGATCCAAGCCCAAGCGGGGGGCTGAAGAGGTCCATGATCCGGCTGAAGTCTTCATCCAAGCGGGCCAGAAGAGGTCTTCCATCCGATTGAAATCTTCATCCAAGCGGCATCCATCCGGAGCGAAGCGGCAGCATCCTGAAGACCTCCACCGCGGAACATCCATCCTGGCCGACGACTGAACGACGAATGACGGTTCCTTTAAATGACGTCACCCAAGATGGCGTCCCTCGAATTCCGATTGGCTGATAGGATTCTATCAGCCAATCGGAATTAAGGTAGGAATATTCTGATTGGCTGATGGAATCAGCCAATCAGAATCAAGTTCAATCCGATTGGCTGATCCAATCAGCCAATCAGATTGAGCTCGCATTCTATTGGCTGTTCCGATCAGCCAATAGAATGCGAGCTCTATCTGATAGGGTAGGGCATTTTTTTATTTTTGGGGTCTTTGTTATTTTATTAGGGGGCTTAGAGTAGGTGTAATTAGTTTAAAATTGTTGTAATATTTTTCTTATGTTTGTAAATATTTTTTTATTTTTTGTAACTTAGTTCTTTTTTATTTTTTGTACTTTAGTTAGTTTATGTAATTGTATTTATTTGTAGAAATTGTATTTAATTTATTTATTGATAGTGTAGTGTTAGGTTTTATTGTAGGTAATTGTAGGTATTTTATTTAATTAATTTATTGATAGGGTAGTGTTAGGTTTAATTATAACTTAGGTTAGGACTTATTTTACAGGTAATTTTGTTATTATTTTAACTAGGTAACTATTAAATAGTTCTTAACTATTTAATAGCTATTGTACCTGGTTAAAATAAATACAAAGTTACCTGTAAAATAAATATTAATCCTAAAATAGCTACAATATAATTATAATTTATATTGTAGCTATATTAGGATTTATTTTACAGGTAAGTATTTAGCTTTAAATAGGAATAATTCATTTAATAAGAGATAATTAATTTCGTTAGATTTAAATTATATTTAAGTTAGGGGGGTGTTAGTGTTAGGGTTAGACTTAGCTTTAGGGGTTAATCCATTTATTATAGTAGCGATGAGCTCCGGTCGTCAGATTAGGGGTTAATAATTGAAGTTAGGTGTCGGCGATGTTAGGGAGGGCAGATTAGGGGTTAATACTATTTATTATAGGGTTAGTGAGGCGGATTAGGGGTTAATAACTTTATTATAGTAGTGCTCAGGTCCGCTTGGCAGATTATGGGTTAATAAGTGTAGGCAGGTGTCGGCGACGTTGAGGGGGGCAGATTAGGGGTTAATAAATATAATATAGGGGTCGGCGGTGTTAGGGGCAGCAGATTAGGGGTACATAAGGATAACGTAGGTGGCGGCGCTTTGCGGTCGGCAGATTAGGGGTTAATTATTGTAAGTAGCTGGCGGCGACGTTGTGGGGGGCAGGTTAGGGGTTAATAAATATAATATAGGGGTCGGCGGTGTTAGGGGCAGCAGATTAGGGGTACATAGGGATAATGTAAGTTGCGGCGGTTTACGGAGCGGAAGATTAGGGGTTAATAATATAATGCAGGGGTCAGCGATAGCGGGAGCGGCAGATTAGGGGTTAATAAGTGTAAGGTTAGGGGTGTTTAGACTCGGGGTACATGTTAGAGTGTTAGGAGCAGACGTAGGAAGTGTTTCCCCATAGGAAACAATGGGGCTGCGTTAGGAGCTGAACGCTGCTTTTTTGCAGGTTTTTTTTCAGCTCAAACAGCCCCATTGTATCCTATGGGAGAATCGTGCACGAGCACGTTTTTGAGGCTGGCCGCGTCCGTAAGCAACTCTGGTATCGAGAGTTGCATTTGCGGTAAAAATGCTCTACGCTCCTTTTTTGGAGCCTAACGCAGCATTTTTTTGAACTCTCGATACCAGAGTTAATTTTATGGTGCGGCCAGAAAAAAGCCCGCGTAGCGTTAACAGCCCATCTACCGCCAAACTCCAAATCTAGGCCCAGTATTGTTTATGCAGCACACTCTGTTCCCAGGTAACTATTTTCTTGAGTGTTTCAAGACATCCCTATAACATCTGATATCCTGTGCTACCTTAAGTTACAGTATTAACTATTAATTATTATTCTCTGCTGCATTTATCCTGGGTGCTACTGATTTGCTGTATAGTTTACTCTTAGCTCCCATATTTCAATGGCTTAAAAACTACTGTCATGCCTGCTGTTGCCATCACTTTAAGACTGCTTCCTCTGCTCCTGTCACTTGGGGCATAGCCTTCATCCAACCTACTACTGGAACATATCTGCCTGATTAATTATCCTCCACCTGATCTCTGTAGCTTTTATTTAGGAAATCCCTAGGTCTTGGTTCAATTCACCAGCATTGATGTTTTTAGACCACTCTGTGTCTGTTCCTGGGTGCCTTTTCCTTGTTTATTTCAAGTCATTCTTGTCCTCTCCCTTTGTTCTACTAACCCCAAATATCCAGCTGTATTCTGTTTGTTTATCACTGCTATAATTATCCTGGACACAGCTATTTTGTATACTCTGAACTCTTTCCAAAGAACCTTTATTGTGATTATCCAGTCATCTGCTGCAACTGTATGGTACACCCTGACCCTGCAACATATCTCAATTACTAGACTTGATAAAGGAAGGAACTCTTCCGAAAGCTTGTCAACTTATAAATGTATAGTTAGTCCAATAAAAAAGTATCAATGCTCAATGCAATTTCTTGTTATTTTTATATATATATATATATATATATATATATATATATATATATATATATGTATATATATATATATATATATATATATGTATATATATATATATAGTCCATGTAAAAAACAAGGTAACAGCACCACAGCACACAATCTTCTTTTAAAGGTGAAAAATCTTTATTTGAGGTTTAGCAACCAGTAAAAAGCGACGTTTCGGACCTACATAGTCCTTAATCATGCATAAGTTACAATCAAACAAACTGACTTTAAAAAGGGTATCTGGACCAATCATGCTTCAATTCTCAGTGTTAATTGGTTTAACCCATACCTATCCAGGTTTGTAAATTTCAACAACACAGTGACCTCTAGTGGTACCAGAATATGTTCCATCATTTAAAACCATTATAAAAACAAATACAAATCATAATCTCTATTCAGACCATATGGATGTAATGTGTTCAGACGTTTAATCCACCATACTTCTTTCTGTTTTAATTTTAGTTCCCTATTACCCCCTCTTCTATGATGGGGGATATGGTCAATCACTTGAAAGCGAAGCTGGCTTACTGTATGACCCATATTTGTAAAATGTGCTGATACTGGAAGTGACATATCTTTTGATTTAATGGATGCTTTATGTTGACTAAACCTATCCCTGGCGGCTTGGGTGGTCTCGCCAATGTAACAAAGACCACATGGGCATTTAAGTAGGTAGATTGCATAGTTGGTTTGGCATGTATATAACCCATTGATTGTATATTGCTTTCTTTTGTCATTTTGTGCTAAGAATTTCCCTTTAATAACTGAATTACATTGAGCACAGTGTAAGCAGGGGTAACAGCCTTTATTAGGGGTAGTTAGATAATTTACATCAGACATTTTAGATGTACCTATATCAGCTTTTACTATGTGATCCCTAAGATTTTTTACCCTTCTATATGATGGCATAGGGGGGAGTTTAAATGATTCTATCTCTGGATTATATTTTGACAAAAGATGCCAGTGTTTTCTTACTATTCTAAAGATGTCATTGCTCTTGTCACTGTATTCCATAGAAAGCACTAATCTATCTGTTCCTTTCTCTGTTGGTTTTTTATCATGTACTCTATCCAAATCCTGAATGTTTTTAGCGATATTTTCTTTTGGATATCCTCTTTGGATAAATTTATTGCCCATAGACACTAGTCTTTCTGGCAATACTTTTTGATCTCTAACTATTCTTTTAGTACGCAAAAGTTGACTCCTGGGTATGGATTTAAAAACAGTATCAGGGTGGAAACTTTCATATCGCAGCAGAGTATTTCTATCTGTGGGTTTTACATATAGATCTGTACTTAATGTATTTCCATGTCGATATACAGTTGTACCCAAAAAGTTAATCTTTTGGATAGAGTAAGTAAGGGTAAATCTTAGACCTGTCATAGAGGCATTAATATCCTCAACAAACTGTATCAGGGACTCCAATGAGCCCCCCCATATGCCAAAAATATCAGAAAGACTAGTGTCTATGGGCAATAAATTTATCCAAAGAGGATATCCAAAAGAAAATATCGCTAAAAACATTCAGGATTTGGATAGAGTACATGATAAAAAACCAACAGAGAAAGGAACAGATAGATTAGTGCTTTCTATGGAATACAGTGACAAGAGCAATGACATCTTTAGAATAGTAAGAAAACACTGGCATCTTTTGTCAAAATATAATCCAGAGATAGAATCATTTAAACTCCCCCCTATGCCATCATATAGAAGGGTAAAAAATCTTAGGGATCACATAGTAAAAGCTGATATAGGTACATCTAAAATGTCTGATGTAAATTATCTAACTACCCCTAATAAAGGCTGTTACCCCTGCTTACACTGTGCTCAATGTAATTCAGTTATTAAAGGGAAATTCTTAGCACAAAATGACAAAAGAAAGCAATATACAATCAATGGGTTATATACATGCCAAACCAACTATGCAATCTACCTACTTAAATGCCCATGTGGTCTTTGTTACATTGGCGAGACCACCCAAGCCGCCAGGGATAGGTTTAGTCAACATAAAGCATCCATTAAATCAAAAGATATGTCACTTCCAGTATCAGCACATTTTACAAATATGGGTCATACAGTAAGCCAGCTTCGCTTTCAAGTGATTGACCATATCCCCCATCATAGAAGAGGGGGTAATAGGGAACTAAAATTAAAACAGAAAGAAGTATGGTGGATTAAACGTCTGAACACATTACATCCATATGGTCTGAATAGAGATTATGATTTGTATTTGTTTTTATAATGGTTTTAAATGATGGAACATATTCTGGTACCACTAGAGGTCACTGTGTTGTTGAAATTTACAAACCTGGATAGGTATGGGTTAAACCAATTAACACTGAGAATTGAAGCATGATTGGTCCAGATACCCTTTTTAAAGTCAGTTTGTTTGATTGTAACTTATGCATGATTAAGGACTATGTAGGTCCGAAACGTCGCTTTTTACTGGTTGCTAAACCTCAAATAAAGATTTTTCACCTTTAAAAGAAGATTGTGTGCTGTGGTGCTGTTACCTTGTTTTTTACATGGACTGTATACACTGGAGTTTGGCTGATACTCCTTGGTAACGTGCACACAGGTGGGAAAGAAATTTTACTAAAACCTATGGTGCTGGATTCAACTCACTTACTTCTTATATATATATATATACAGGGAGTGCAGAATTATTAGGCAAATTAGTATTTTGACCACATCATCCTCTTTATGCATGTTGTCTTACTCCAAGCTGTATAGGCTCGAAAGCCTACTACCAATTAAGCATATTAGGTGATGTGCATCTCTGTAATGAGAAGGGGTGTGGTCTAATGACATCAACACCCTATATCAGGTGTGCATAATTATTAGGCAACTTCCTTTCCTTTGGCAAAATGGGTCAAAAGAAGGACTTGACAGACTCAGAAAAGTAAAAAATAGTGAGATATCCTCCAGAGGGATACAGCACTCTTAAAATTGCAAAGCTTCTGAAGCGAGATCATCGAACAATCAAGCGTTTCATTCAAAATAGTCAACAGCATCGCAAGAAGCGTGTGGAAAAACCAAGGCGCAAAATAACTGCCCATGAACTGAGAAAAGTCAAGCGTGCAGCTGCCAAGATGCCACTTGCCACCAGTTTGGCCATATTTCAGAGCTGCAACATCACTGGAGTGCCCAAAAGCACAAGGTGTGCAATACTCAGAGACATGGCCAAGGTAAGAAAGGCTGAAAGATGACCACCACTGAGCAAGACACACATGCTGAAACATCAAGACTGGGCCAAGAAATATCTCAAGACTGATTTTTCTAAGGTTTTATGGACTGATGAAATGAGAGTGAGTCTTGATGGGCCAGATGGATGGGCCCGTGGCTGGATTGGGAAAGGGCAGAGAGCTCCAGTCCGACTCAGACGCCAGCAAGGTGGAGGTGGAGTACTGGTTTGGGCTGGTATCATCAAAGATGAGCTTGTGGGGCCTTTTCGGGTTGAGGATGGAGTCAAGCTCAACTCCCAGTCCTACTGCCAGTTTCTGGAAGACACCTTCTTCAAGCAGTGGTACAGGAAGAAGTCTGCATCCTTCAAGAAAAACATGATTTTCATGCAGGACAATGCTCCATCACACGCGTCCAAGTACTTCACAGCGTGGCTGGCAAGAAAGGGTATAAAAGAAGAAAATCTAATGACATGGCCTCCTTGTTCACCTGATCTGAACCCATTGAGAACCTGTGGTCCATCATCAAATGTGAGATTTACAAGGAGGGAAAACAGTACACCTCTCTGAACAGTGTCTGGGAGGCTGTGGTTGCTGCTGCACGCAATGTTGATGGTGAACAGATCAAAACACTGACAGAATCCATGGATGGCAGGCTTTTGAGTGTCCTTGCAAAGAAAGGTGGCTATATTGGTCACTGATTTGTTTTTGTTTTGTTTTTGAATGTCAGAAATGTATATTTGTGAATGTTGAGATGTTATATTGGTTTCACTGGTAAAAATAAATAATTGAAATGGGTATATATTTGCTTTTTGTTAAGTTGCCTAATAATTATGCACAATAATAGTCACCTGCACACACAGATATCCCCCTAAAATAGCTATAACTAAAAACAAACTAAAAACTACTTCCAAAACTATTCAGCTTTGATATTATTGCGTTTTTTGGGTTCATTGAGAACATGGTTGTTGTTCAATAATAAAATGAATCCTCAAAAATACAACTTGCCTAATAATTCTGCACTCCCTGTATATATATATATATATATATATATATATATATATATCTGATGGCTTTTGCACAAACATATATATATATATATATATATAAATATACACACACACTCACCGGCCACTTTATTAGGTACACCTTGCTAGTACCAGTCTGAACTGCCTTAATTCTTCATGGGATAGATTCAACAAGGTGTTGGAAACATTCCTCAGAGATTTTGGTTCACATTGACATGATAGCATCATGCAGTTGCTGATGGAGCCTTACTTTTTTACATTTTACAATATAAATTATAATTGTAAGTTTTAATACACCCAGTATTTTATTATTTATAACTAAGATACATGTGCTACATATCTTGATCTAATGTTAGATTTGTAAATACCTTCAGAGAGGAATTTTAACTTAAATGTGTGATTGATCTACTAGTTATTCCAATAAGGATACCAGTGCTGGTTATATTTATATATATTCTGTCTTTAATATTCATTGTGTATATTGTGCATTTTATATATATATTTTTATTAAAATTATTATTGATTGGAAGACCTTGACTGCTTTTTTAGCGTTACTACTGTGTGTTTTAGTATTCTATTTTTAACCCTGGGGGAGTGATAGGTTGGGAGTTTTAGTTTTTTAGAGGTCTAGAAGTCTGCACAATAAGAATGCTTATTTTTTTATTGTTTGAATCATACATTTTAAATACTGTCTATATCTTATTTTATAATATGGACATTTTCAAGTTTAACGAATATCTTATACTAGATATTGATCAAATAAATATGGAAAAATTAACCTTGAACAATGAAACTATGAACAATACAAGGTTTATCTAAAATATTAGAAGACTTAAGGGCCGAATTATCAAGCTCCAAATGGAGCTTGATGTCCCTGTTTCTGCGCAAGCCTTCAAGCTCGCTGGAAACAGCAGTTAAGAAGCAGTGGTTTAAAGACCACTGCTCCATAACTTGTCCGCCTGCTCTGAGGCAGAGGACATCAATCCGCCCTATCCTATACGATTGGGCTGATTGACACCCCCTGCTAACAGCAATTGGCAGCGAATCTGCAGGGGGAGGCATTGCACAAGCAGTTCACCATAACTGCTTGTGCAATGATAAATGGCGACAGCATATGCTGTCTGCATTTATCGATGTGCAGCGGACATAATCTGCTATATCGGATCATGTCCGCTTGCACCTTAATAAATAGGTCCCTTAGAATCAATATTAACAAAAGAGGTGAAACTGAAAATTGATGGTAAATTTATACAAAAGTATATAGATGAACAGATAGTCCTGAGGGGTTTAAAGCTAAAGAAAAACTGCTCCTTCGCATTAAATGATGAACTAGCAGGGGCATGGCATAATATTTTAGAAAATGCTTCCTTAGGCTTACTAGGAGTTCTGATCAAAGCCAGAAATATGACCCTAGGTGAAATAGATAAGAAAATTGACCATATAAAAAAAGAATTAGAACCATTTGAGAATGATGAACTTTATAAAATTAAAAAAATATGATTATAAGGAATATATTGGAATTAAACAATGAAATAGTGAAAACGAAATGGAAAAAATGTGTCAGGGATGAGGCTGACTACAGGGAGGTAGATCCTAGTTCTAAGGAGGACACATGGACCATAAGTGAAACTAGAGACTCCAGTTCAGTGGACTTTAGAAAAGAAGAACAGAGAAAGGTTAATGGCCAAAGAAATGGATTTAATAGAAATCAAGTTGCTAGAAATCATTTTAACAGAACATTGAATATAAACTAGAGGGATCTTTTAATAAGGGCTACTACAGGGAAATCCAGAAATAAAATACACAAAACCCACCATAAATGATTGCTATCCACATAGGTAAGTATAATAATTGCTATGAAGATAGACCAAGACTAATACAAAACAGATATTTAACACACAATCATCCTAAAAGTGATTGGGAACATATTGAACACTCAGGAAGAAATAACTGGAAGACTAATAAGAAAGACTATAATGTTTATAATAATTGGAGAGCTCCTGACAGAAACAGGTATGAGACCTTATCCAACTATGTTGAGGAAGAAGTAGGAAAACCAGTTCCTTTTTTAGAGATTACCCCACCTCACCAAGAAGGTTCACAAATAATAGATATGGAAGATCAGACCAGGTCCATAGCCCTAAGAAAAGGGAAAAGAGGATTAAAGGGGGCAGATGACATGAAAAGAGAGGAGGTCATAAAGAGACAATGATAAATAGCAAAGGAGTATTCCATCTCAGTGATTTAGAATAAAGTAAGGAACAATACAATATTCTAGGAAGAGGACCATCATTTGCACCAACATGCAAAATGAATACATTTTGACACATTATTTAATGTGAATACATTTCTCAGGAACCTGACATTAAAGAGATATTTTATAAAAAATCCAATAGACAGATACAATACAGATAACAGTAAAACATACACACATACTACCCTTAAAAATAAATCTACCTTCTACCCCACACAAGGCAAGGGAAGAGGTTTTAAACTGTTACCACACCTCTTACAGTGACAGTTGTCCAATTACACACTGGGGAACCAAACTTTCGGAGTACCTACTTTATCTATGTATTTATATTGTCAAAAACTATCAAGTTTTAAATAAGTTTGGCTGAGAGTAGGGTTTTAACGCTGTGGAGCCTTACTTGTTTTATTGTATAATTCGTGAATGTTTTAATACACCCAGTATTTTATAATTTATATCTAAGATACGTGTGCTATATATCTTGATCCAATGATAGATTTATATATACCTTCAGAGAGGGGTTTTAACTTAAATGTATGATTGATCTACTAGTGATTCCAATAAGGATACCAGTGCTGGTTATATTTATATATATTCTGTCTTTAATATTCATTGTGTATATTGTATATTTTATATAAATTGTTATTGATTGGAAGACGTTGACTTTTTTTTTAGCACTACTTGTCAGGTATGTCAGGGTAAACAATGATACAGTATATTTTTCTGATATAAATGTTTTGACCCAGCTTACAATATGACTAATATGTATATGTAACTTTAGGAGTAAATATAGTAGTTGTGACAGTGAGGATTTGGAAATAGCCACTATTGGAAAGGGACCTATGAACAGTTTGCTAAGTTTCCTAGATGGTGTTCATAATTTTAGATTTTTTGTTGAAAGCCAAACTTTCTGCCCAACCTGGTATGTTGGTTGTGGTCTATGTTGTAGATCGTAATACTTCTTTTGTGATGCTTGTGTATGCTTGATATTATTCTCAATTGTGGAGAAGGCATTAGAAATATTGTTCACAGTGTCATTGACCTGTGGACATGAGGTGATGACTCGTGGGTAGTAGTTGGAATGAGGGTGTAGCCCATAGTTGATAAAAAATGGACTTTAGCCAGTAGTATTGCTAGTAGTATTGTTGTAGGCAAACTCGTAAGAGGCAAGTAAGTTGCCCAATTATCTTTTTGGTTGGAACAGTAATAGCGAAGATATTGTTCTATCCACTGATTAGTCCTCTCCATTTGACCATTGGTCTGTGGGTGGTATGATGTACTTAGCTTTGGAGATATGTGTAGTGATTTACATAGTTGTTTCCAAAATTTGGATGTGAACTAAGAACCCCTATCGCTTAAGACAGTGGTGGGTAAACCATGGGGATGAACAATCTCTTTTATGAACAGATCTGATGTCTGTTCAACAGTGGGAAGAGCTGATGTCGGTATGAAGTGTGCCATCTTTGAGAAGATATCGACTACAACCAGGATGGTAGTGAAACCTGATGATTTAAGTTGATCGACAATGAAATCCATTGATAAATCAGTCCATGGAATCTTAGGTGGAGGATAGGGTTAGAGAAGACCGACTGACATTTGATGTGATGACTTTGATATGGAGCATACGGTACACTGCGATATGTAATCCTTGATAGAATTGGTCATAGACGGCCACCAACATTGATATTGAAGAAGGTCCAGAGTCTTACAGAGTCCCATATGTCCTGAGATTGGTAAGTCATGAGAGATTTGAAGGAATTGTTCCCTGAGTGTTGTGGGTACATAGAGACAATCTTTGTGGTAGTATAAACTGTTGTCCAGTTGTTGAAGTAGTTGTAAAGGTTTAGAGGTGTCCAACGTCTGTGCTGTTTTAATGTCTCTGGTTACAAGCATCCCCAGGAAGTTTGTACTTGGGATGATTGTAGCTTGTGGATTTTCAATGAATGGTCTGGAATCTTGTCTGGATAAGGCTTCTGCCTTCCCATTGCACTTGCCTGGATGATAAGTGATCAGGAAATCAAAACAGGAGAAATAGAGACTGCAACGTAATTGTCAGGTCGATAGAGTTCTATTTGTCTGCAGGTATTGGAGATTTTTGTGGTCTGTAATAACAACTATGGGATATGTTGCACCCTCTAGTAGGTGTCACCAGTGCTCAAATGAACTTTTACTGGCCAAAAGCTCCTTTTCACCCACTGGGTAATTCCTTTCTGCCTGTGTCATAACTCTTGAGAAGTAGGCAACAGGGTGCATTGTATCTGTGAGTGTTTGCTTTTGTAATAGGATGGCTAGTGCAAAATTGGAGGCATCAACCTCTAATATGAACTGTAAATTGGTATCTGGAAACTTCAATATGGGAGCTATGGTAAAACGGGATTTGAGTTGTTCAAAAACCAATTGTGTGTTTTCGTTCCAATTGAATTTTGTGTCGTGCTAAGTAAGATCGGTAAGTAGCTTGGCAAGTAAAGCAACATTATGTATGAAGTTTTGATAGAAATTGGCGAAGCCAAGGAATCACTGTAAATCTTTCTTACATTTTGGGGTTGGCCACTGCTTAATAGCGTTTATCTTTGTGTCTTCCATTTTAATTCCAGAGCTAGATATATGATAACCTAGAAACGAAACTTCAGTAGCACTGAAGCATTGAAGGTGCATTTTTCCAATTTTACATACAAATTGTGTTTGCGTAAATGCGCTAGGACAGTTCTAACATATGAAGTGTGTTGTTCGATAGTTTGAGAGAATATAAGTATATTGTCTAAATTTACAACTATGAATACATCTAGAATGTCTTTGAAAATATCATTAATAAAGCATTGGAACGTAGCCGGAGCATTACATCGTCTGAATGGCATAACAGTATATTCCTAAAGGCCATACCAAGTCAGAAAAGCTGTCAACCATCCGTCTCTGGCTCTGATTCTGACGAGGTTGTAAGCGCTCCTAAGGTCTAATTTTGTGTAGCCCGTAGCTCTGCATAACCTCTTTATTAATTCTGGTATAAGTGGCAATGGATAATGGTTTTTCCTAGTTCATTTATTTAACTCCCTATAGTCAATAATGGGCCTGAGTGAGTTGTCCTTATATTTAACGAAAAATATACCTGCTCCAGCTGGGGAGGTGGAAGGTCTAATGAACCCTTTGGCTAAATTCTCTTGTATATAAGATTTTATATGGTCTAATTCAGGTTTTGAGAGAGGGTAGATGTGGCCATAGGGAATGGTGGAACCTGGTAGTAAATCTATGAGGCAGTCGTATGGCCTATGGGGGGGAGGTGTTCAGCTTTCTTTTTGTTGAACATGTCAGAAAAATCTTTATAGGGTGAAGGAAGTATTGTAGGGGAGATCAAAAGTATCTTATTTAATGGGTAGCAGGTCTCTTTACAATACTGGGATGTGAAATATAGGGACATATTTTCCCACGAAAATGTGGGTTGATGGAGTTTTAACCAAGACAACCCAAGAATAATGGAAAAATGGGACTGGGAATAATATCAAAAGTAATTACCTCCATATGTCCAGTACTGGTACTAAAAAGAAGAGGTATGGTCTGGTGGGTGACAGGACCTGAGGAAATGGGAGTACCATCAATTAAATTAACAGACAAAGGATGTTTCTTTGCTAGGGTAGGTATTTTATTTTGGTTAACAAACTCATGGTCCACATAATTCCCACAGGCTCCAGTGTCAGCTATAGCTTCAGTTTTTAGACTGCATTGATCCCACTGTAGGGAGAAAGATAAGGTGAAATAAGGGTTTGCATATTTGTTAACAGTAAGAGCTAGTGCTACATGTGAGTTCATACCAGACTTCATTTTCTTCAGTAGGGGACAGTTCCTAACGTCATGCTCACAGTACATGCAGAGGTTTAACATTCATCTCCTATTCTTTTCCTCTGTGGTGAATGGACCTTTAAGGAACCCGATATCCATAGGTGTTTCTGGATCCTTAGGTATAGGGGTAGTGGGAATATTCCTTCTATATGATACAGCTGTATTAGCTTTCTCTAGTTTGCGTTCATGGAGGCGTCAGTCGATGGTAGGTATAGAGGTCATCCAATTTATCTGGGATGCCTATTCTAGAAAGTTCATCTTTTATATCATCTGATAGTCTATGTCTAAACTGGTTTCTTAAAGAAACCTCATTCCATTGGGAGTCTATTGCATATATTTTAAATTGTGCTATAAAATCTTCCACTGGATCTTTCCCCTGTTTGAGTGCTTTAAGGGATATCTCAGCTGAGTTTTGCTTAAATGGATCATCATATATCGAGGAGAGTGCTTTTAGAAAATTATCCAGGGAATTAAGTGTTGGATTTTGTGTCTCAAAATATGAATCTGCCATGCTCGGGGCTCGCCTCTGAAGTAAAAGATAATGGTCAGAACTTTCACTCTGTCAGTGGAGTATGTCTTTGGTTGGAGTTCAAATAATAAAAGGCATGCATTTCTGAATTATTTAAACAAAGACCTGTTACCACTGAACTTGTCAGGTAGAGAAACCTGAGGTTCTGGCAAATTATCTGTAACATTGGCTTTTGCTGCATATAATTCTGTTATACAACTTCTTAGAGTTTGGTTATCTGTTTGTAAATCTCTTATGGTTTGTGTCAAGGCATCAACATGCTGTGTGAGAGTCACTACCTGGTTAGCCACATCTACAAGATCCATATCCTTTTTGAAAAAGGGGGCTGGTTTAATATGTCAGGTATGTCAGGGTAAACAATGATACAGTATCTTTTCCTGATATAAATGTTTTGACCCAGCTTACGATATGACTAATATGTATATGTAACTTTAGGAGTAAATATAAATATAGTAGTTGTGACAGTGAGGATAACAGCTGTGTTACATAGCTGACGTGAGTCAGTTGCGGCTGTAGCTAATGATGACACCTGCTGTTAGCACAGAGATCTGTGTACGAGAACCAAGTTGTAGGAGGATTGCGGGAGTCCCAGACGTTGGAAGCGGGGGTTAGGCTTTGGTAAGGAAGATTCTGAATTAGAACAAAGTAGGCTTGAACTTCAGTGAGAGTATCTACTGAAAGGCAGGTTAGTACAAAACATTAAACCAGCAACGTATGCTAGTAGGCATCAGCTTAAATAGCAGTGAAGATTTAAAAAGACCTGACAATACTCCTGTGTGTTTTAGTATTCAATTTTTAGCATTCAATTTTAACCCTGGGGGAGTCATAGTTTTTTGGGGGGAGTTTTAGCTTTTTAGAGGCCTTAGGAGACTGCACAATAAGAATTATTCTGTATCGTTTACTCAACTGCAAAGGGCTCCAATGCACATATATATGTCTATAAATGTGTACATAAATATTTTGTGCTTGTATGTGTTGTGATAGAGCTAAAGGGATTGTGTACGATGAATTATATGTTTCCCCACAAATTATGCAATGCTGTTGGTTGTATTGAAAATATATTATGTAATTGCATTTTTCGGACTTGTAATCCTCTCTCTCATCCTATTGGCTCATTTGAATATTTCAGCCAATAGGAATGCAACGATACCCCAATATAAAAGGGGTACCCTGCATTCAAGATTGAGTGTGCAGCAGACAATCGCATGAAGAGGATCCACATCGCTGAAGACCGCCGCCACTCCAGACCAGCACTCCAAATGAGAACCAGTGCTCCAGATCCGCGCATCGCCAAAGACCGCTCCACACCGCCCTGGAAGATAATCTTCGCCGCCTGGATGAAGACTTTGCTTCGCCTGGACTTCCTGACTTTATGAACGGTGAGTACATTTTCTGGTGTTAGTGGGGTTTTTTGTTTTTTTTGCATGGGTTTTATTTTTGGATTAGAGTTTTTTTATGGCGCAAAAGAGCTGATTGCCCTTTTAAGAGCAATGCCCATACAAATGCCTCTTTAGGGGCAATGGGTAGCTTCTGTTTTCTAGACTTAGTTTTTTTTATTATGGGGGGTTCGTTGGATGGGGGGTTTACTGTTAGGGCTACTTTGTAATTTTTTAGGTAAAAGAGCTGGTTGCTTCAGGGCAATGCTCTACAAATAGCCCTTTTAAGGACTATTGGTAGTTTATTGTTAGCTTAAGGGGTTTCATTTTTATTATTTTGGATAATTTAGTTTATTATTTTTTGTAATCTTAGTGTTTTTTTATTTTTCGTAATTTTAGTGTTTGTTTTTTGGTAGTGTTAGGTTTTTTAAATTTTTAGGTATTTTAGTATTTTTTTTGTAATGTTAGGTTTTTTTATTTTTTCGTAGTGTTAGTACTTTTTAATATTGTAATTTAGTTTTTTTTAATTTTTATTTTATTTTTTTTAAATAGTAATGTTCAGTTAATTTAGAGTTTAATCTTAGTTTTTTTAATTTCACAGGTAAGTTTTTATTTATTTAGTTATATTTCATTTAAATTTAGGGAGGTGTTAGGTTTAGGGATTAATAGTTTAATTTAATGTGTTGTGATGTTGGTGGCAGGCGGTTTAGGGGTTAATAGGTTTATTATAGTAGTAGCAATGTGGGTGGGTGGCGGTTTAGAGGTTAATAGGTTTATTATAGTATTTGTGATGCGGGGCATGGCGGTTTAGGGGCTAATATTTTATTTTAGTGTTGGCGATGTGGGTGGGCGGCGGTTTAGTGCTTAATACTTTAATTTAGTGTTGGCAATGTGGGTGGGCAGCGGATTAGGGTTTAATAGGTTTTATATAGTATTTATGATGCGGGGTGGCAGTTTAGGGGTTAATAGTGTAGTTTATGGGTGTTAGTGCACTTTGTAACATTGTTGTTATGAGTTTTGTGAAACATTTTTGTTTCACAAAATCCATAACTACTGGTCTCAGATCGCTGAATGGATCGGTATAAGCAATAATGCTAGCGTTATAGCCGGACTGCACAACCTGTAATACAGGCACACTGAAAATTCCCCAATCAAAAGTAATTTTTTGAGTGCGGAATGGAGAGTTGCGTAAATGCTAAAATGCTAGCAGTATAGCTGTACCACCGCGACTTGTAATAAGGGAGACCTGCATATTCCATGTGCAATGGCCAATTTTTCAGTGGTATAGCCATACCGCAAAACTTGTAATCTTGCTGAATGAGTCTGATTGGTATCACATTTTACGGCCTTGCAGTCATCATAGTGTTCACAATCAACAATTGCTCCTCTGAAAGTGACTGGACGAGCCAGCTGATGTTCACTTTTATTGAAAGTCTTCGTAAGAAATACATTACAACATCAACATCACAGCTGATGCTTTTAATCTATTTGTAGACATGTGCATGGCGAATAAATTTGGTTCGGTTCGGTTTGGATCGATTTGGATTTTTTCGAATTTCGTTTCGGATCCATTCGAATTAGGAAAAATTCGAATCAATTCGGTTTGGATTTGTTTCAGATTTATTCGGATTAGAATAAATTCGGCTGAATTCGATTTGGTTCGGTTCGGAATTTTGGAATTTCGGTAAGTATTCGGTGGGATGTGCTGTGTATTAGACTAGTATTATGTACTGTATATTAGGTGTAACCCATAGCAGAGTGATATAACCTAATATACTGTACAATACTAGTGTAATCCATGGCCAACCGAATCTACCGAATAAATCTGAATAAATCCGAACTAATTCGGATTTATTCGGTAGATTCAGCACTATTTTAATTCGGAAATTCGAATTGATCCGAATCCGGAATTTACCGAATTCGGCCGAATTTCCGAATCGATCCGAAACGAATCGCACATATCTATCTATTTGCCTTTCAAATAGCTGTATGATTAGTACACTCAATTCCTTCCTTTAAACCAGATTCTTTGGAGTCTTAAAATACTAATGTAATCTGGACAGATTTTTAAAGGAGGTAATGTAACTCCTTCATGTGTTCTTACAATGGGCTAGATTACAAGTGGCAGGCTAATGTTAGCAGACGTTGGATATTGAAATATCACACAGTGACAACTTGCTCGCTTATTACAAGTTAAAAGTAAACACTACTGCACAAGCACAAACTAAATTTGTACTCATCGGGTTAGCACAATGGAAGTCCTCGTGTAAAGGATAGGGCTAAACAAAAAGTTGCACCACACAACATAAATACATTAAAATAAAGTTGTATACTTATATATACACTATCTAATAAAATTATTAATTAAAATATTATAAGAATAATTATAAGGGTACAAAGGTCAATGGTATATGACAAGGTATTTAAATAGAAAGGGTTATGATAGATATATACATACATGTCTAAATATGTGTGTGTATGTATGTATGTGTGTATACATGTGTATTTATGTTTATATGTGTATATATTTATGTATATACATATATACACATATCAACACATATAAACATGTATACACAGATATACAAATGTATATATACTTTAGAGCCCTATCCACTCAAATACCTAAACACATGAAAAAAATAATAATAATTCAATAGTAATATTTAATAATACATTTATGAAACATATATATAATGCATTGTAGATCCCACATCTTCACTATCTAATTTTGGCTCCGCCTGGGGGGTTCATGTAAACCTCATACCCCAAGGTTTACTTGGGGTATCTTTTAGAGGATCGACGGGGCACCTTCCTTAACCCCCCCCAGCAAAAAAACATAGTATAAATCGGGAATTACACCACTTCAGGCTTTACCCAGAGCTTTATCGGAATTTCTATAGTTATATATATATTATCCATTCAGAAAAGCGTTTGCTGGACTTCTTCATATAAAACTTAGGGGCCGATTTATCAATGTCTGTCTGAACTGCTTGTGCAATGCTGCCCCCTGCAGATTCCGCTAGCAGGGGGTGTCAATCAGCCTGATCGTTTAGAATCGGGCGGATTGCAGACCACAGCCTCAGAAGTGACGAACCAGTTATGGAGCAGCGGAATTTATCCGGCAAACCTGGATAATTCAGCCCCATAGCCTTTAATACATATCAAAAAGATAAAAATACATGACGTTTCGAGACCGGACCGGTTCCATTATCAAATGTGCTTATAACATAATAAATCCAAGACAAAGAATCCCTCATCACCTCTTTTACCTTATATACAAACATCCAACAAGACAGTGTTACCGGCAGAGACGCTGGGCCTCGATCTTGCACACTACTGACGTCATCAATGCAAAACGTGTCACGACGCAGCAGTGAAGTCAAGGCTAGTATGATTTTGACAGCTGTCAAAATTATATTCTATGTCCCAATGATGTATTGCATCCAGTTGTGAGAACACATAATGCAACCTATCCGGGTATAATAATTCAGCATAAATAACACAAATAATATGATGCATAAATATAGATAGACATGGAGTTCCCAAACAAACTCCTGCTATCATAGAACAAAATAAACATGTTAAGCATACATGGGATTCTTGTACCATGTAAAAATAAAACGAAAGTTACTCCACAAAATTGTCATATATTGTATTGTCATTGCATTGTCATATATTTGTCAAATAATTCACACACATACACATATATATGGCAGCTGATGGTATTTGGTGAGAGTGCATACACCCCCTCCTGTTCTTGGCTATATATATATATATATATATATATATATATATATATATATATATATATATATATATATACATGTTCTGATGAAGGTAACGGTTGACTCCCCGAAAACGTCACTGCACAAAATACGTTTGTGTTTGTTACAAGTCCAGAGAGTGCGGTCCTATAATTTGGAAGTGAATATCTATGTTCCTGACACCCTGGCACATTATATACAAGGTAAAAGTGCAATAAACGTATTATTTATATATATATATATATATATATATATATATACAGTATATATATATATATATATATATATATATATATTTACATGGGGCAAGACAAGTCCTATATTAGGTAGGGCTTAACATTCAAACACTTTCTTCCTTTACTACTAGAAGAGCAAGAGAAAGTCTTAACATTTAATTTATATTTAAAGGCTTTCAATCTTAGCACACCTTTGGCTCAGCGCACCTTTGTATTAGATGCTAATTATGTGAAGGATTTAGTGAACCCATGCTATTTGACATCCAGATGTTAGCGCTCCCTAGGCTTTTGCTCAAACACTAATTTCTTTCATGTATTGTAATTGGCAAGAGTCCATGAGCTAGTGATGTATGGGATATACAATCCTACCAGGAGGGGCAAAGTGTCCCAAACCTCAAAATGCCTATAAATACACCCCTCACCTCACCCACAATTCAGTTTTACAAACGTTGCCTCCTATGGAGGTGGTGAAGTAAGTTTGTGCTAAGATTTCTACGTTGATATGCGCTTCTCATCATTTTTGAAGCCCGTTTCCTCTCAGAGTACAGTGAATGTCAGAGGGATGTGAAGGGAGTATCACCTATTGAATGCAATGGTTTTCCTCACGGGATCTATTTCATAGATTCTCTGTTATCGGTCATAGAGATTCATCTCCTACCTCCCTTTTCAGATTGATGATATACTCTCATATTCCATTACCTCTACTGATAACTGTTTCAGTACTGGTTTGGCTATCTGCTATATGTGGATGGGTGTCTTCTGGCAAGTATGTTTTCATTACTTAAGACACTCTCTGCTATGGTTTGGCACTTTATGTATTTATATAAAGTTCTAAATATATGTATTGTACTTATATTTGCCATGATTCAGGTTTCAGTATATTTCCTTTTGCAGACTGTCAGTTTCATATCTGGGAAATGCATTTTTTAGGACAATGTATTTCTTACCTGGGGTATAGTCTTTTTTTCAATTGACTGTCATTTTCAAATTCGCGAGCAGAATTAGGCTCACGAGGGCGCAAAATGCTAAAGTTTATTGCGTCATTCTTGGCACGAGATTTCTTTGGCGTGAAGTTACGTTCGTTGAAGCAAATTCGTCATTTCTGGTGTCTTAGTTGACGCCGGGTCCTTTCACAAGGTTGCGTCATCTATAACGCGAGTGTGTCATTTCCGGACGTTTTTGGCGCCAAAAAATATTTTTTTCTGTTTGTTGTGCGTCATACTTGGCTCCAAATATTTTCCTATATGCCTCTTGCCTTTTTTGTCTATCAGAGGGCTATGCTGTTTGCATTTTTTCCCATTCCTGAAACTGCCATATAAGTAGGCTGACCATATTGCCGCTTTAAGAAGGAACACATATGAAAAATACATATATGAGGGTTCTTATACAAAACCATTTCTTTAAACAGCCCTGAAAACAGCCCTGACATATGTATTTTTCATATGTGTCCCTTTTTAAAGCGGCAATATGGTCAGCCTACATATAAGGAAATTGATAATTTAGCTTTATATGTTGTTTTTTCTCTTACATTTGCAAGATGTCTCAATCTGATCCTGTCTCAGAATTACCTGTTGGAACCATGCGGCCTGATAACAGTTCTACCAAAGCTAAGTGCATTTGTTGTAAACTTGTGGAGGTTATACCTCCAGCTGTGGTTTGTAATAGTTGTCATGATAAACTTTTATATGCAGAGAATGTATCCATCAGTAGTAGTTCATTACCGTTTGTTGTTCCCTCAACATCTAATGCACAAGATATACCTGTAAATTTAAAATAATTTATTTCTGATTCTATTCAGAAGGCTTTGTCTTCAATTCCGCCTTCTAATAAACGTAAAAGATCTTTTAAAACTTCTCATAAGGTTGATGAAATTTCAAATGACCAGCAACATACTGAATTATCCTTCTCTGATGAGGATCTATCTGATTCAGAAGATCCTGCCTCAGATATTGACACTGACAAATCCTCTTATTTATTTAAAATGGAGTATATTCGTTCTTTGTTAAAATAAGTGTTGATTACATTAGATATGGAGGAAACTAGTTCTCTTGATATTAAAACAAGTAAACATTTAAATTCTGTTTATAAACCTTCTGTGGTTATTACAGAGGTTTTTCCAGTTCCTGATGCTATTTCTGAAATGATTTCTAAGGAATGGAATAGGCCTGGTACTTCTTTTATTCCTTCTTCAAGATTTAAAAGATTGTATACATTGCCAGCAGTTAGATTGGAGTTTTGGGAAAAGATCCCCAAAGTTGATGGGGCTATCTCACGTATTTAAGGAAAGCGTATTTATATTCAGGTCATCTTGTTAGGCCTGCAATTTCTTTGGCTGATGTTGCAGCTGCTTCAACTTTTCGGTTGGAAACTTTAGCGCAACAAGTATCGGATCATGATTTGTCTAGCATTGTTAAGTTGATTCAACATGCTAATAATTTCATTTGTGATGCCAATTTTGATATTATCAAAATTGATGTTAAATTTATGTCTTTAGTTATTTTAGCTAGAAGAGCTTTGTGGCTCAAATCTTAGAATGCTGATATGACTTCTAAATCCACAATAGACTTACAGGATGCATATCTTCATATTCTGATTCATCCAGATCACAATCAGTTCCTGAGATTCTCTTTTCTAGACAAGCATTACCAATTTGTTGCTCTTCCTTTTAGCCTAGCGACAGCTCCAAGAATCTAGGTGCCCTACTCTCTGTAATCAGAGAGCAGGGTATTGCGGTATTTCCTTATTTGGATGATATCTTGGTACTCGCTCAGCCTTTACGTTCTACAGAATCTCACATGAATCAACTAGTGTTGTTTCTTCGAAGACATGGTTGGAGGATCAATTTTCCAAAAAGTTCTTTGATTCCTCTGCCAAAGGTAACCTTTTTAGGTTTCCAGATAGATTCAGTCTCCATATCTTTGTCTCTAACAGACAAGAGATGTTTGAAATTGGTTGCAGCCTGTCAGAACCTTCAGTCTCAGTCATTCCTTTCAGTAGCTATGTGCATGGAAGTTTAAGGTCTCATAACTGCAGCATCAGATGTGATCCCCTTTGCTTGTTTTTATATGAGACCTCTCCAGCTTTGTATGCTGAACCAATGGTGCAGGGATTATACAGGGATATCACAATTAATATCTTTAAATCCCAATGTTCGACTTTCTCTGACTTAGTGGTTAGATAACCATCGTATAATTTTATAGGCCTCTTTCGTTCGGCCAACCTGTACTGTGATCACAACAGATGGGAGTCTTTCAGGTTGGGTAGCTGTTTGGGGATCTATGATAGCACAAGGGGTTTGGAAATCTCAAGAGGCGAGATTACCAATCAATATTTTGGAACTCCGTGTGATTCTCAGGGCTCTTCAGTTTTGGCCTCTGTTGAAGAGAGAACTGTTCATTTGTTTTCAGACAGACAATATCACAACTGTGGCATATGTCAATCATCAGGTTGGGACTCACAGTCCTCAAGCTATGAAAGAAGTATATTGGATACTTGTTTGGGCGGAATCCAGCTCCTGTCTAATTTCTGTGGTTCATATCCCAGGTATAGACAATTGGGAAGCGGATTAGCTCAGTCGTCAGACTTTACATCCGGGAGAATGGTCTCTCCACCCAGATGTGTTTTCTCAAATTGTTCAGATGTGGGGACTTCCAGAAATAGATCTGATGGCATCTCATCTAAACAAAAAACTTCCCAGGTACCTATCCAGGTCCAGGGATCCTCAGGTGGAAGCAGTGGATGCATTGACACTTCCTTGGTGTTATCAACCTGCTTATATTTTCCCGCCTCTAGTTTTTCTTCCAAGAGTGATCTCCAAAATCATCATGGAACAATCGTTTGTGCTGCTGGTGGCTCCAGCATGGCCTCACAGGTTTTGGTATGTGGATCTTGTTCGGATTTCCAGTTGCCAACCTTGGCCACTTCCATTAAGTCCAGACCATTTATTTCAAGGTCCGTTTTTCCATCAGAATCTCAAATCATTAAATTTGAAGGTATGGAATTTGAACACTTAGTGCTTAGTCATAAAGGTTTATCTGACTCAGTGATTAATATTATGTTGCAGGCTCATAAATCTGTTTCTAGAAAGAATTATTATCGAGTTTGGAAGACTTAAATTTCATGGTGTTCTTCTCATAAATTCTCTTGGCATTCTTTTAGAATTCCTAGAATTTTACAGTTTATTCAGGATGGCTTGGATAAAGGTTTGTCTGCAAGTTCCTTGAAAGGACAAATCTCTGCTCTTTCTGTTTTATTTCACAGAAAGATTGCTAAACTTCCTGATATTCTTTGTTTTGTGCAGGCTTTGGTTCATATCAAGCCTGTCATTGAAGCAATCTCTCCTCCTTGGAGTCTTAATTTAGTTTTGAAGGCTTTACAGGCTCCTGCGTTTGAGCCTATGCATTATTTGGACATTAAATTACTTTCTTGGAAAGTGTTGTTTCTTTTGGCCATCTCTTCTGCTAGAAGAGTTTCTGAATTATCCGCTCTCTCTTGTGAATCTCCTTTTCTGATTTTTCATCAGGATAAGGCGGTTTTGCTAGCTTTATTTAAATTCTTACCTAAGGTTGTGAATTCTAACAACATTAATAGAGAAATTGTTGTCCCTTCCTTGTGTCCTAATCCTAAGAATTCTTTGGAGAGATCCTTACATTCTTTGGATGTGGTAAGAGCTTTGAAATATTATGTTGAAGCTACTACAGATTTCAGGAAGACTTCTAGTCTATTTGTTATATTTTCTGGTTCTAGGAAAGGTCAGAAGGCTTCTGCTGTTTCCTTGGCTTTGTGGTTAAAGCTTTTGATTCATCAAGCTTATTTGGAGTCGGGTCAAGCCCCATCTCAGAAAATTACAGCTCATTCTACTAGATCAGTCTCCATTTAAGGAAGATTTGCAAAGCAGCAACTTGGTCTTCTTTGCATACATTTACTAAATTATACCGTTTTGCTGTATTTGCTTCTTCGAAAGCAGTTTTTGGTAGAAAAGTTCTTCAGGCAGCTGTTTCAGTTTGATTCTTCTGCTTATGTTTTAAGTTTTTCTTTTCATTTATGAGAATAAACTTATATTTTGGGTTGTGGATTAATTTTTTTCAGCGAAAAATGGCTGTTTTTGTTTTATCCCTCCCTCTCTAGTGACTCTTGCACGGAGTTCCACATCTTGGGTATTGCTATCCCATACGTCACTAGCTCATGGACTCTTGCCAATTACATGAAAGAAAACATAATTTATGTAAGAACTTACCTGATAAATTAATTTCTTTCATATTGGCAAGAGTCCATGAGGCCCACCCTTTTTTATGGTGGTTATGATTTTTTTGTATAAAGCACAATTATTTCCAAATTCCTTTGTTGATGCTTTTTACTCCTTTCTTTTTCACCCCACTATTTGGCTATTCATTAAACTGAACTGTGGGTGTGGTGAGGGGTGTATTTATAGGGATTTTGAGGTTTGGGAAACTTTGCCCCTCCTGGTAGGATTGTATATCCCATAGTCACTAGCTCATGGACTCTTGCCAATATGAAAGAAATGAATTTATCAGGTAAGTTCTTACATAAATTATGTTATATTACTTTGAACTTGTTGTGTGAGATCAAAAATAAAAGCTCTATTGATTTAACTTGTGATGTGTTAGAACACAATAGCTCTAATATTTTTTAACTTTACTTGAAATCTAGGCCTTAAAGGGATATGAAACCCAATATTTTTCATTCACAATTCATATAAAGCATGTGATTTTAAACAACATTCTGATTTTCTTCTATTATGAATTTTTTTTATCTTGATATTTTTTTTGTTACAGTAATGCATGCTTAGGAACATGCCCATATATGGATCACTATATGACAGACAATGATATCAATTTGCAAGAGCACTAGATTACAGCACTATTTTCTGCATTTGTAGTTCTCCAGTGTCACATTTTACAATATCCTTGATTTATTATTTTCCTGAACCACAGAGGCACAGATAGATATTAACTAAATTATTTTTTCCTTATAGTATGTCTAACTTAATGGCCACTATGTGGCAATTTAAATTGTCTCTGGCAATCCAAGAGTATATTGTTTCATACTGATTTGTATCTTAAGAATTAAGGTGTTTGAAACACCCCAAATTATCAGAGTCTGCAAGGGACAAAGTATTTAAAATCAAACTTTCATGATTCAGATAGGGAATGCAATTTTAAACAACTTTCCAATATATTTTTATCGTTAAATTTGCTTAATTCTCTTGGTATTCTGTGTTAAAAGTTAAACCTCGATAGGCTTATATGCTAATTTGTAAGCCCTTGAATGTCGCCTCGTATCTTGACAGTTTTTCATAGATTGACAGCGCTAGTGCATGTGTTCTATATATGATTACATGATGCTCACTCCTGTGCAATTACCTAGAAGTCATCACAGATTGGCTAATATACAAGTCCATTAAAAGAACTGAAATAAGGGGCACTCTGCAAAGGCTTAGATACATGATAATCATAGCTTTAAAACGTATATTAATATAACTCTTTTAGTTATGCAAAACTGGGGAATGGGTAATAAAGGGATTATCTATATTTTTAAACAATAACAATTCTGGAGTAAACTGTCCCTTTAACTCTGAGAATTCTTAGAATGCTCCTCTCCTGCTACGGTTTAAATTGGAAGAAATATTCTTTAGTAAATAGCCTTAGTGAACCCAAACATTTCCTTTACAATTAGGCTACAAGGAATGAAGTCAAAAGTGCCTTACAGGGGATCTGATCCTGATGGTTTAGTTGTGAAACTGCTTTCACTGCCGGATTAAATTTGTGACATTACTAGAAGGGAGATACTGCAGTTAGCAAATAGAGCTGTGAGAGAATGAATGCAGAAATGGATAAAAAACTATAGTGAAAATACTTTAAATCCAAAGGTAAATAATGGAATGCTCTTAAACAGTCCAGTACAGTTTTGAGAGGTGAATTCTTTAGAATAAGAAAGTTACACCTTGGCTGAAAAAGACTGCAGAGCCTTTTTCAGCAAGAGTGTAACTTTCTTTGGCAACCATCTCTGAAAATGTAGACTCAAGCAAGCTAGACTTTCATCTAAGCACCAGAATAAGCATAGAATAGCCGTTTAACACACTGAGGCCCATGTATCAAGCTCCAAATGGAGCTTGAGTACCCGTGTTTCTGGCGAGCCTGCAGGCTCACCAGAAACAGCAGTTACGAATAACTACCACCTGCTCTGAGCAGGTGGACAGATGTCGCCACAATTCAACCCGATCGAGTATGATCGGGTTGATTGACACCCCCTGCTGGCGGCCGATTGGCCGCAAATCTGCAGGAGGGGCGTTGCACCAGCAACTCACAAGAGCTGCTGGTGCAATGCTGAATACGAAGAGTGTATTGCTCTCTGCATTCAGCGAGGTCTGTCGGACCTGATCCGCACTGTTGCACCTTTGATAAATAAAAGCCAGGAAATTGTAACTTATTTTATATTCCCTTTTGACGTTTTTGGTTACCTTAATTTATAATTAACCCAACATTGCTAGAATAATGCACCATATAGATTAAAATTGCATGCTGTTGTCTTATAAGCCTCACACAACAAAGTTTCCCAAATTAAAGTGATGATAAACCTTAAATAATCAAATGCCATATATTTAATCTTTGCCATTAAAAAAGTATATGTGTACCTTTTTTATTTTAATCCATCTGTGAAAAGGTTAAATTAGAGCATGTAGTAATGCTTCTATTGCAATGTTATGCCGGCCCACTTGGATGAACTCTTTTTTTTTTCTTTGACAATTCCAGTGAACATCCAATCAACATGTGTGTCATGTGACAATCTTGAAGTCCAGCCCCTTTAAAGCCCTTAGAAAGCTTATGTAGAGAGTGGGTGGGACTGCTCTATACATCACAGCCCAGTCAAAAGAGGAAATGAAAGGGGGTGGAGGAACATACAATATCAATTATAATTATAAATCTTTTATTATAAAATATTTATACACTTTTAAAAAAATAATTATGTGATTTTACTTGCAAACTAATATATTTTTCATTGCAACATTCTTATAGTCTGAAATGTACCAAATCTTAAAAATGAGATAAAATCCTTAAAACAAAAATGCCTGTGAAACAATTTCCAGGCTTGTGCTTACAATCAAAAGAACATACCTGTGCAACTGTATTCTTTACATTGTTTGACACATCTACCTTTTATATACTCTTCTACATTATTCCTGGATTTGGCTCAGGACAAGTTGCAAGTACGCTCTCAGCTAATCAAAAGCCAGTAATGCTGTATTTCATCAGAGCACACTTTTATTTGCTTTTAAGGGAACACAGCCTATTGGGTTATCTAAGGGACACTATGAATAGAAATGAGGATTAACATATAGGGCCAGATTAAAAGTGGATTGCTAAATATCGCTTTTACGAAAGCGATATTAGTGCCCCACTGAGTAATACCAGCACACGCTAATGAGCGCTGGTATTACAAGTTGACACCAATGCGAACCCAAGCTCACGTTTGTATTACTGGGAAGCATTACTATCATGAGAGCGCGCCTCCTTAATCTCTAATTAAAGCCTCGTTTCCATGTTGTGAGATACTTGTAATGGCTAGTTATTTATCACACAAACGCAAACAAGCAAATTTGCCCATTTGCAGGTACGCAATAAATTAGCGAGTCAACTTGTAATCTGGCCCATAACCAGTATGCTGAATGATAGGGCAATGCAAAAGTAAATAAAAAAATCATTAATTTTGCTATATTCTTAGCATTAACTTTGCATTAACTTGAAACAAAATGACCCCTTCAATGAGAGAATACATGTAACAAAGAAATAAAGTGACCCTTAAAGTTTCAAAAATATTGGCTTGCAGCCCCCATGTAATAGGAAGTTGGCCATAACTTGGTTAAATTAACTGAAAATAAAGCCTAATATGATATATAGTTATTTATATTATCTCAGTTACTAAAGTTCATATTTTATTTAGTATTTTTATGGTTATAATACTCTATATGGTTACTGATATAATAACCATTAGTTGTTTATTTAGAAGAGGCTTAATCATATAAACTTTTATAATCCATCTTAAGTTAAACGCATTATAAGAAGCAGGCAATATCATTAACACAGTGCTCTCCTATTCCTTATACTCTAGCAAGGAGGGATTAATTAATCCCCCAGTATGCCCTTCAGACCCTTGCTTATCAAGATCTTGTAATAGAATGTCATGGGTTAAGGTCAACCATGAAATGTTTCATACCATAATACAGTATTTTCTTCTGTTCTGCCACCTTATTGAAAGCTAATATTTTACTTTTAACAAAAACATAACATTCAATAAGTATTATTTAAGAAAATAAAATAACAAAAATTACTAATAATCACTATAATCTAATAATTAGGAAAAGTGTTATTGTAAGTCTTTTAGCATCCAGTGGATTTTTTTTTTGTCTTAACTAATAATATCTGCAATTAAATTACATTCGGCTATATTACGAGTTTTGCTGTACAGTATTGTATTAACGCTGAAAAATTGTCTATTATGCTGGAATGGTAAGGAACGCATATTACGAGTCACGGCGGTATAGCTATACCGCAAGCATTTTAGCCTGTAATGCAACATCCATTCCGCACTCAAAGAAATTACAATTGAGTGTGGGATTTTCCATAGCACCGTATTACAGGTTGTGCGGTCTGGCTAAAATACTTGTGTTACAGGCTATACCGACACGATCCATGCCGCCATCTGAGACCAGTAGTTATGGATTTTGCAAAACAAAAATGTATCACAAAGTTCATAACAACAATGTTACAAAGTACACTAACACCCATAAACTACCTATTAACCCCTAAACTGCCACCCTCCCGCATCGCAAATACTATATTTAACCTATTAACCCCTAATCTGCCAGCCACCCACATTGTGACTTTTAAATACACCTATTAACCCCTAATCCGCCGCTCCCCGACACTAAATATAATTATTAACCCCTATTCCGCCACTCCCGACATCGCCAACACTAATAAAAGTTATTAACCCCTAATCCATCGCCCCGACATCGCGACACCTAAATAAACCTATTAACCCCTAAAACACCAGACCCCCACATAGCCAACACTATAATAAAGTATTAACCCCTAAACCTCCTGCCCCCAACATCATAACTAGTAAACTAAACCTATTAACTCCTAAACTGCCGCCCCACATCGAAAAAACACTAAATTAAACTATTAACCCCTAAACCTAACACCCCTTAACTTTAAATTAAAATATAACTATCTTAAAATAAATAAAAACTTTCCTGTGAAATAAAAAAAACTAAGCTTAAACTATAAATTAACCTAACATAACTATTCTGATAAAATTTAAAAAAACTACCTATTGAAAAATCTAAATTACAAATTTAAAAAACCTAACACTACAAAAAAATTTAAAAATCTAAGATTACAAAAAATAATAAACACTAAATTACGAAAACTAAAAACACTCTAAGCTTCCAAAAAATTACAAACAAAAACAATTACACCTAATCTAATATCCCTATAAAAATAAAAAGCCCCCCAAAATAAAAACATCACCTAATAAACAATAAACTACCAATAGCCCTTAAAAGGGCCTTTTGTAGGGCATTGCCCTAAATTAAACAGCTTAACATTTTTTAATAAGTCCCACGTAAAAGTAAACCCCCCCACCTAACAAACCCCCCAAAATAAAAACCCTAACTCTAAAAAATCCTAAAACACCCATTGCCCCCAAAGTGGAATTTGTATGGGCATTGCCCTTAAAAGAGCATTCAGCTCTTTTACTACCCTTAAAAGGACATTCAGCTCTTTTACAAGTGCCCATCCCTAATCTAAAAAAAAATATCTGAGATGGATGAAGGTGTCGCCACCTGGATGAAGACTTCTCGCCGACTGGATGAAGATAGCTGTTCAGACTTCAGGAACCATGAGTAGAATTTATGGGGTTAGTGGGGGGGTTTTTGGGATGTTTTTTTTTTAGATTAGAGATGGGCACTTATAAAAGAGCTGAATGCCCTTTTAAGGGCAGTAAAAGAGCTGAATGCTCTTTTAAGGCCAATGCCCATACAAATGCCCTTTTTAGAATTATTATTTTTTTTATTTTGGGGGGTTGGTTGGGTGGGGGGGGTTTACTTTTAGGGGGTTACTTAGTAATTTTTTTAAGGTGAAAGAGCTGTTTCGCTTAGGGCTATGCCCTACAAAAGACCATTTTAAGGGCTATTGGTAGTTTATTGTAGGTTAGTGGTGTTTTTATTTGGGGGGGGTATTTTTTTTAGGGATATTAGATTAGGTGTAATTGTTTTTATCTTTGTTTATTATTTTTTGTAACCTTAGATTTTTTATTTTGTTTCGTACTGTTAGGTTTTTTCAATTTGTAATATAGATTTTTTAATTGGTATTTTTTTTATGTTATGTTATGTTATGTTAATTTATAGTTTAAACTTAGTTTTTTTTATTTCACAGGAAAGTTTTAATTTATTTTAAGATAGTTATATTGTAATTTCAATTTAAAGTTAGGGGGGGTGTTAGATTTAGGGGTTAATAGTTTAATTTAGTGTTTTGCGTTGTGGGGGGACTGGAGGTTTAGGGGTTAATACTTTATTATAGTGTTTGCGACGTGGGGGGTGTGGATATTTAGGGGTTAATAACTTTTATTAGTGTCGGCGATGTTGGTGAGCGGCGGGTTAGGGGTTAATAACTTTTATTAGTGTTGGCGATGTCAGGAGTGGCGGATTAGGGGTTAATAACATTTTTAGTGTCTGAGATTTCAGGGAGCGGTGGATTAGGGGTGCTTAGACTAGGGGTTTATGTTAGGGTGTTAGGTTTAAACATAACTTTATTTTCCCCATAGACATCAATGGGGTTGCGCTACGGCCATCTCCATGCAGGTGTTAGTTTTTTTTCTAACACTTTCTCCCCCATTGATGTCTATGGGGTAAAGCGTGCACAAGCACGTAAACTCAGCCCTTGACTTTTGTGCGGTATGGAGCTTAACACACCATAACGCACAGCACAAGGAGGCTTTTCAGTAACTCGCAATGGCAGCGCTATTGAGAGTGCAATAACGCAAATTTTTTGGCGTTAGTTTCGCACCCTGTTAAGCTCAAAACTCATAATCTAGGTGATTGATAGCTCTTTATGTAGATAAAAAAAAATAATAATGGTAATATTCTGTTGTAAAACATTAGATAATATTTTCTACTGGATTGTGATCTACCCGATTGTGAACACTGTTTGCCCTACAGTCAGAGTTAGTTGTTACTTTGGAATGCCTAGTGAAGTACTAAAATAAGCAGTAGTGTACTCTCAAATCTGACTTCATACCCTCACATTTGACTTTATCCATATTATGTACCTTTTACTATTGTCAACTATTGTTCCATTTCAGGAATCTAGATAGTATGACTCTGTGTTATCAAAATCTTCTAATTTTAATGGCTAACAAAAGTACATATCACATTCTTTACTAGTTTTGTTGGATATAACCCAAGTCAATTAAACTGAACTAAGTTACCAGAATGGTGTCCAGAAAGTAAAGTTTAGATAAAAAATCAATCTAACAGAACTCCTAGCATCCTATATTTTGCATGATGATCCCAAATTAGGAGCTCTGTCTTGCTGTCCCTACTTTGTCTGTTTATGTCACTTTGTTTCACTAAAATACAGGACAACCTAAACCCAGGTAAAAAACATCCAAACCATGTCCAAGATTGATTGGTTCCTTTCTTTGAGCTGAACAAACCTGCCACACCAATAACCAATCCTTACACCCGGACCACTCAAACTCCATCCCATAAATTTTTACAGATGTCATGTTTAGTAGGATATGAATAAGCTGCATAGTAAAAACAAACTATGAACCTTATGTCTTGTTTGATATAAATATGAAGTCATAAGGAATACCTTATAATTAAAATTCAAACTAAAAAAGAAAATCTGATTATATAAGGGATGCAGAAATAAATACCAGAGAATACAGACTTGCTGTAAAAGGGACAGGCTTACTGCTCAGAAACTAGAATTGCATTTATTTATTTTTTGCGTAGAGATCAGGAAACAAAGGTTTGCCACTGGGAGTTCAGGAAATAGTCTTTCTTATGAGAGACCATGATAAACAGGCTTGCTACTGACAGATCATTATACACAGACTTGCTTTTTGAGTAACCAGGATAAAGATGATTAATGTTGAGACACTAGGACACACGCAGTTAATAGAAAAAATAGACTGTTGAATGAGATACCTGGAACAAAGACTATCTGAGAGATCAGGAACACAGACTGCATGCCAAGCGAGCTGTAACATAATATGGAGCTGCATAGGACAGAAAATCAAGTAATACATATAACAGGAACAACTTAGATATGGGTGAAACACAAACATAATGTTCTTATATCCTCACTTGCGCTTGGTGCTCTACAATGAAGCACAGATGTCAAAGCAATAGCAGCATGTTCAGGAATTTCATGTAGTTGAACAAGGTCTATGTTGGAAACTTAGTAATGTATTAGAGGCTACAATGTTATATATGTTAAAAAATATATATAAAGAAGTATTGTGCTAACTCATCTTGCATCTGTAAGCTGTGGTGTTGCAGAATAGTCATTTAAATTTATATAAAATATAAGTGTGTCTTCACAGTTATTTGGACAATGGTTGGTTATGTATTGCTTGTTATGACCAGTGGTGTATTTAGCTTGTGTGCTGCTCTAGGCACTGCTGCCCCCCACCCAAGTCCTATTTACAATAATTGTTGTTCATTGTTGCCTAATATATTTCTCAGAACCTTAAGGTTGATGATAAATGGAGGGTTCATGCTCCCCACCAGACAACCAGGGATAATTTAATTGTAATATGATTAAAGGGACACTAAACATTAGATACATTTGATGCTCCTCCCTCTAATTATGGATGCTGCCATTATAGAAGTTAGGTTACACTGCAGTTATTTAAAGGAGAGTTTTTGCACATTTGGTCAGCACTGGATGTCACCCATGACTAGAGGGAGGCAAGCAATAACCTCAGTACTATGCTTATAAAATGTGTTTAGTGTTTAATGCCCCTTTAATAAATAAAATATTTTAGCATAGGATTTGGAAGGCACCATGCCATAGAAAATCCATTTAGAATTTGCTCCTCCCCAAAAAATACTGCTACCCTAGGTACCTTTATGTCTAAGCTAAATTATGATGGAATTTGATTGAGATATTAAGTAGTGTTAGAATAAATTGATCAGATAATAGTCCCACCAGCTCCAATGCAGTTGTGATGTGCAGACTGTCAGAGCCACTGCCAGAGACTCCCCATATACCAGAATTTAAAAAATCAGCAGGACCATCAGTTAGTAGAATTCTTAAACCTTTATTGGTCCCAGGGAGCAAAGAAACATGACATTTCAGGCTCACTAACCCTTAATCATATGGTTACTTCGCATTATTGAATCCACTCTTTTATGCACATCACCAGAGGTGCTTATCATTCATTATTAACTCTTCCTATTCACATAAATGTAATATATGCATAGGGTGACACCTAGTGGTCTAACTTTAGTATACATTCTTATACAATTTTTTTTTTAAAATTAACTGAAAAACCATTATATTTTTATTCACACTTCTTCCAAAAATAGACTGTCTGTACAGGATTTACAAAGTTCAAACTATTGCTTTATTATATATTACAGGAAAAGATTGATCCATACCCTTTGGATAATTGGTATCCTGTTTAAATATCCACATTGTTTCGCTCTTTTTAAGCAATAGCTCTCTATTGCCCCCTCTCTTAGGGATAGAGATATGGTCTATAATTTGAAATTTCAGTTGGGCAATAGTGTGGCCAGAGGTCAGGAAATGGTTTGTATACTGGGGCAGAGATGTCTTTGCACCTAATGTTCGATTTATGCTATGTGAGCCTATCTCTTACCTTCTGGGTGGTCTCTCCAATATAGGAATGCCACATGGACATTTGATAAGATATATTACATAACTTGCATTACATGTGTAGTATCCCTTTATATTAAACTTTTTGCCTGTTGATGGATGTAGAAAGGTAGAACCTTTTATCATATTATTGCAGTTAATGCATCCCAAACAAGGGTAACAGCCATGGTTTCTCTTAGAGATATATCTTTGACTCTGTTCCTCTTGGCTATCTATAGCAGCTCTAACAAACTCATCTTTTATTTTTGTTCCTCTCCTATATGTGGGCATCGGTGTATATTTAAAAACTGGGATGTCAGATTGGCAATCACGTAATATAAACCAATATTTATACAAAAAATAGGTAGGGTATTTTTCTACTTGTGTGTTTTTTTCATAGTTTTAAAGGAACACGAAACCCAAACATTTTTTTTTTCATAATTCAGATAAAGAATACGATATTAAACAACTTTGCATTTTACTTCTATAATTGATTATTGCAATCTACTCCTAAATGGCCTTCCAAAACACTGCCTCTCCTCCCTCCAATCTATTACGAATGCTTCTGCAAGACACATCCACCTAATTCGCCGATCTACATCTCCAGAATACAATTTAAATTATTAACCCTAACTTACAAAGCACTCAACAGTCTAACGCCCAACTATATTTCCCCTCTCATCGTGAAATATTCCCCATCCCGACCTCTTCGATAAACCTCTGACCTACGTCTCTACACTTCTGCTATCTCTACATCCCACTCCCGCCTCCAAGACTTTGCACGTGCTGCTCCTGTCCTCTGGAACTCTCTACCCCGCTCCATAAGACTATGTATAGCTTCAGACGCTCCTTGAAAATTCACCTATTCAGAGAGGCTTACCATCTCTCCTCGATCCCTCATCCGAACAAAACTAATACATGTACATGAACTGCCTGACTCACTGCTGCAAATACAACTGATGTAACAAGCTACCCCAACCTTATGTCTCTGCACCCTTAACCTATAGACTGTGAGCTCTCCAGAGCAGGACCCTCTCCTCCTGTACTAGATTTCTTTAGTTTTGTTATGTTTTGTATTTTATCACAAATCTTTGTCATTGTATACCCCAATCATTGTACCCAGCGCTACGGAATTGATAATAATAATATAATATAATTTGTTTATATTCTCTTAGTATACTTTGTCAAAGCTGCAGCAATGCGCTACTGGGAGCTTGCTGAACACATTGGGTGAACCAATAATATGTGGTATATACACTCACCGGCAACTTTATAAGGTATACGTTTTCAATTGCTTGGTAACACAAATTGCTAATCAGCCAAACACATGGCAGCAACTTTATGCATTTAGTCATCTAGACATGGTGAAGACGACTTGCTGAAGTTCAAACCGAGCATCAGAATGGGGAAGAAAGGGGATTTAAGTGGCTTTGAATGGTGCCAAATGGCCTGGCCTCAGTATTTCAAAGTCTGCTAATCTATTGGGATTTTCACGCACAACAATTTCTAGGGTTTACAGGGAATGATCTTAAAAAGAGAAAATATCCAGTGAGCATCAGTTGTGTGGATGAAAATGCCTTGTTGATGTCAAAGGTCAGAGGAGAATGGGCAGACTGGTCAAAATGATAGAAAGGACAATATGTTGAACCTTTAAGCAGATAGGCTACAGCAGCAGAAGACCATACTTGGTGACACTCCTGTCAGCTAAAAACAGGAAACTTAGGCTACAATTTGCACAGGTTAACCAAAATTGGACAATAGAAAATTGGAAAAATGTTGCCTGGTCTGATGAGTCTAGATTTTAGTTGCGACATTCAGATAGTAGGTTCAGAATTTGGCATAAAAACTTGAAACCATGGATCCAACCTGCCTTGTATCAACAGTTCAGGCTGGTGGTGGTATAATGGTGTGGGGGAAATTTTCTTGGCACACTTTGGGCCCCTTAGTACCAATTGGGCATTGATTAAACACCATGGCCTACCGGAGTAGTTTTGCTTACCATGTCCATCCCTTTATGACTATAGTGTACCCATCTTCTGATTGCTACTTCCAGCAGGATAATGCACCATGACACAAAGCTCAAATAATCTCAAACTGGTTTCTTGAACATGACAATGAGTTCACTGTACTCCAATGGCCTCCACAGTCACCTTTGGGATGTGGTGGAATGGAAGATTCACATCATGGATGTGCAGCCAACAAATCTGCAGCAACTACGTGAGGCTATCATGTCAATATGGACCAAAATCTCTGAGTAATGTTTCCAACACCTTGTTGAATCTATGCCGCAAATTAAGGAAGTTCTGAAGGCATAAGGGGGTCCAATCCGGTACTAGCAAGGTGTACCTAATAAAGTGGCCGGTGAGTGTATGTGCAGCCACCAATCATAAGCATCTTGGCCTAACTTTCAACAAAAGATACCAAGAGAACAAAGCAAATTATGCTTGCTCCATCTGAATCATAAAATTCCGTTTTCTTTTACTTTTTTTCATCCCTTTAATAAATATTTTAAATTTAATGTTTTTATTCAAAAGGTTGCTCAGTTCCCCATCTTTAATATGGGACTAATAGATGCATTTAAATATCACGGGTCATGTCACTTTGAAGAATCAAAACATCCTAAAGCTATCACCATCACTGTCTTATCTTTGCTTACACGGCTTCAGTGCTTGTTTACAAGTAATGCTACCAACATTTCAGAAGTTAAAAACATTATCCTTTTTTTCTTTTGCAAATCAATGATTTCTGAGAATTCATATCATGTACTTTATTATTTATACTTTATTTCACTCCTAGTACATGCTAAAAGCAGTAAACAATATGAACTAAAGCTGAATAACAACTTTATTAGCATTAGTAGAAGAGTGATTCTGAAACTTAAGTTAGCAATGTCTGTTTATCTAGCCAATTTAAGATTTCAATGAATAAAAACCTTCAAATAAAATAATCCAGTGTTATATTGTGCATTAGTCATAGTGGAACTTTCAATAATATGGATTCTGGGTTATGTCTTAGGGGAAGTGACCTATTCTTAATTGGTGTGCTCTATATTACTATGTAAGGCACATTTCTAGACATGTAATAGATTCTACAAAAGTGGAAAAAACAGATGGAGGAAAAATAGAGATAGCAGGAGACATTGCGTCTGAAAGGTTTTAATAGCAGGATGCCACTGGAAGGTGCTTCATGGGGATTCATAGTGTCTGTTATTTAAGTGATGTGTCAGCTAGAAGCTACTATGCTTCACAGTGGCGATACTCTTTTTTTTCATGAAAAAAAAATGTTTATTGGATTAGTATATGGCTGGGTAAAGGGCTCCTTTGCTTCATGACAAAGATTTTAAAGTTTATATATTTATGGTTTGCTGTTCAACATTTGTTATCGTTTAACTATCAGATGGGCATGTAATATATTTAATTAATATGTTTTTATCGCTATTGGATTTTTCCAAATCTCAAAATATGAGTTATTATATAGAGGATTCCTTTTGTTTTAAATAAAATTCATTGTATGGAACGCCATGAAATTTGCACTAAAAGGGACAGTAAAGTCAAAATTAAAGTTTCATGATTCGAATAGATAATACAATTGTAAACAAATTTGCTTTGTTCTCTTGCTATCTTTTATTGAAGAGTAAAACTATGTAGGCTCATAAGAGCTCAGGAGTGTGTACGTGTCTTTAGTACTCTATGGCAGCAGTGTTTTGCAGCACTGTATAACAAAGCTGCAAATAATGTTGCAAAACACTGCTGCCATAGATTACTAAAGACACGTGCACCCTCCTGAGCTCTTATGAGCCTACATAGTTTTACTCTTCAATAAAAGAAACCAAGAGAAGGAAGCAAATTTGATAATAGAATTAAATTGGAAAGTTGTTTAAAATTGCATGTTCTATTTGAATAGTGCAAGTTTTATTTTGACTTTATATTCCCTTTAAAGCCTTATATTAATAATCTTTTTTTTATTTACTTTTGCAATGTACAATAAACTTCAGATTGTATTTGTTGCTTAATTGCTGATGTGGCTATTGTTTATAATGTCCATCCATTCTAATTGTTTGTCTAATTTAATAGCATAGTCCTATACCCTATATCTATGTTATATCCTCATAATAATTTAGTTTAATCTCTTCAAATATGACAGTTTTCCACTAAACAGCACAATCATTTTCCATTTTTCCTGTAGCAAATGAGCAGCAATAAATTAATAAATAATACATAATTTTTTTCTTAGTTTTTAATTTTATTTTGCTGTATAACATTTAAAGGAATGTCTACTCCAGCTTGATTAATGTTTAAAAAGATAGATAATCCTTTTATTACCTTTTCTCCAGTTTTACATAACCACAATAGTTATATTAATACACTTATTACCTCGGTTATTGCTTTGTGTTTAAGCTTCTGCAGATTGCTCCCTTATCTCAGTTTTTTTGACAGACTTGCATTTTAGCCAACCAGTGCTGACTTATAAATAACGCCATGGGAGTGAGCACAATGTTATCTAGATGGAACACATAAACTAGCACTGTCTATCTGTGAAAACCTGTCAAAATGCACATGAGATAAGAGGCAGCCTTCAAGGGCTTAGCTAGGTTTAGTTTTCAACAAATAATACCAAAGGAACAAAGCAAATTTGATGATAAAATTGCATGCCCTATCTGAATCATGAAAGTTTAATTTTAACTAGACTGTCCTTTTTTTTATGTTTTAAATTTTTATTGAGATTCAAACAAGGACTTACAAGGTGACGTGTGTCAATAAAGAAAATACAAAGAAATTATGTCATGAGTTACATAAAGGAAAATAACAATGCGTGTAGAATACAGAGTCATATGATAAATTTCCAAAACATAAATATACATATTACTCGCCCTTTCAATCCAGATAAGACCACCGTTGGGTCTTCGCAGGTGAACCTTTTTTTATTTTTGTAAATCATGAAAAACTGACCTAGCTAAATTTGACATGAATATACTCATATATCTTGTAAAATTTAAGTGTTATGTGAATACAATCTTGCCATAGAGTTCTTCAAAGATCTGAATTATAGATGTACACCCTGTTAAATGAAGAACTGACAGTCTGATCAATAAAAGGTTAGTCACTGGGTGCTCCTTAGCCTAAGCTTTCTGCATATACGACAAAACATCGTAGATCCACTATTGGTAAAAATGTATAGAGGTATGGATAGGATACAGGGAGGAACAGAAATAAAAATGGAAAACAATAGTTTTAAGGAGTTGATTTGCTTATTGCCCCCTGGGTATGAGCCCTATACCCATCGGCAGCCAAAAGTGTAAGAGAGCATAAAGTAGCCTGCTACTAAATTAGTGAATATGCATTACTGTACAATTTCCTAATAAAATCCTTGGCAGACAAAACTATATTCCGTCCTCCCCTTAGACTGATCCAAACATATAACAATATTCCAATAATAAAAAAAAGAAAAGAAGGGAAAAGCCAATTAGTCATATATTGATTATAATTGAGGGACCTATCTGAAAGTAGATCTATTGCAATAGGCATCACATAACACATTATTATGGTCAGCTTTAGTTAAATGGAGTTTATTATTGCTGTATATTGTGAGGAAAACCGCACAAAAATACTCTAGGCCAAATGTACTTTGCTAGAGTATATTAATTTGTGGGGGGGGGGGGGGGGTAGTAGCTTATTGATAGCTTAAGATGCAAACTTAGGGTGCATAGTTTTTTCTAGTGGTAAAATCCATGCATAAGTAAAGTAAATAAAAGCTGTAGGGAAGAGGTGAGCTCTGAATGGCTAAGGGATATATCTATATCTTAGGAAAACCACAGCTTTGTTGAGCACATGATACAGCTTAACCCCTCCAGTAATAATAATACATAATTAACAAAAATATGCTCTTTCTAACTATCACAACTAGGAAAGCAGCTAGACTAGGCAATATCCTACTGAGAAAAGAAAAGAAAATAAGAGCATAAGTATAAGGATAACAAGAAAGTGATTAATATTTAACCCTAAACTAAACAGGTAGCAACGTATTCTGCAAACACAGACTATGGTTACATTATAGCACATTTGGAGAAGGGTTCCAGGCATAGAATGAGCCCTGTGTAGCATATTACTCTATTATCATTACATAAGTAAATGTATAATCTGAATTTCGAAGCTCTGTAATCCTTGTCTGTCACTTAGACAACTGTCTCAATATAGAGGATTGCTAAGACAGGAATTCCCAGGAGTGTGGCGTAATCACAACCCAAAGAATATAAGTTGGTTGCGACAGAACAGAGGAACCCATCTCCTAATTTTTGATATCGAAATCCAGGGCAATAAAGAACGGCACAGTGAAAACTAGAGATCCCCTCCATTTCATCCATCAGTAATGAGATTGTGTGTGAGTGGTCCATAGCCCTTTACATAACAGGATCGACACCTCCAGGGACCCACATACATAACATACCGTGTAGCATTAATGTTTGTGCAGAGTAAGGTCCTCCATTGCAATTGGATCTGTAGAGGTATATATTGTGTTGAGGTCGGAGAGCTGTGATAACTTAACCAATGCAAGTCCTGGCTTGGTTGCGGAAAAAAACCTGATCACTTGAAAGTCAGCATTATCGATGTTGGACACAGCAACCCCCCATTTATGCTCCAGTCTCTCAGGATACAGGTAGATCTCACCCCGAGGGCGCCTTCTCCAGGTTCAACCTGCAGCATCCGCCATATTGGTTGAGCTTGACATGACAGGATTTCCAGGTGGTCTTAGTATGGGTTCTTTGATTTCATCAGGTAATCTGCATGATACGTTGCTCATTTTAGTACCAACAAAACAGGACCGTACCTGCTGAACTCTGCTTTGCTCTGCTGAATAGAAGTCAGGTGTTCTGCATCGATCTTGGATCGGTAGCATTACCGCGATTACTCACACCAGGCCAACCATAGGCCCTGATGGTTTTTATTGGATAAACTGACCTCCTGCTATCAGTGTTCTTTAATTTGTCAGGTAAGTTCTGTGAGACCCTTCGCTGCTGCAAACATTGCTGGGTTTCTTTGGGGAATACTTTGCTACTTGTAGAAGAAAATGTCAGGGCTAATTCCCTCTCCAACTTCTTGAAATGGGTACTTAGTAATTGCTGTATTCTTTTTTACCGTCTAGTAGCCATATTTATTGTGTTTTCAGAATATATTATAGGTACTCCAATGACACGTTATGATTCTAGAAATGTAGACTATAGTACCAGCAACTTCTCCCATCTGTCTTAGGCCTTGAAAACAGTGGGTCACTCTATATTAGCCTCTATATTATCGGTCACTGCTACCTCGTGGTACACCAAGTAGGCTCCAGATCTCATCAGGAGGATCATTAAAAAGAAGATTATTTTCAAGTTCTTGAATGGACTTTACAAGTCATCTGGGTATCCATGGATTAACCCCTAAAATTAATTTAATTGTAAGGAGCTCATGAAATGCATGTCTGGCTGCATCTGCAGTTAGCTACGCCCCTAGACTGTCTCTTTAAATGTGCAAAGCCTACAAATATATGGGATATTGAGCATTTAACCCCTTTGCTACTGGGAATTTCAGAGAAAAACTTTCCCAAAGTACCAGAGAATTTTTAGCATTTTTCATATAACTGCCTTTATAAAAAAACTGAGTCTTTGTTTTTTTATTTACCTATGAAAACTATATGGGCCAGATTACAAGGGAAATGCTATTGATAGTGCAGGACGTGATACGCAATATTGCTGGACCGTGCTGATGTTATCACGCAGCTTGATATTAGAAGTCCATGGTAAATGTAATTTACCAGAAAAGAGTTAGCATGGCCAACATTGCTCGGACGTGACCTACAACCTCTCTAAATAGAGCAGAAATTACAAGTTGAAAGGTATAGTTTGTGCTCAATCAAAAGCCAAAACTGCACTAGAATATTTAGCTTGAGTTGAGACATAGGGGCCGATTTACTAAGCAGCGTATGCTGCTTATTCTGCGCGAGCCTTGCGGCTCACGGGAGTCAGGAGATAAGAAGCAGCTGTCCCTATGTCTTCTCAAATAATGCCTGATGAGGTTGGAGAATAAATGGCAAGGGATCTAAGACCATTCCTCCATACAGAATCTTCTCGGATCCTTCAAATTTTGAGGTTGATGCTGGCGAACTCAGTTCAGTTCCCTTTACAGGTTTACTATGGGCTTCAAGTCAGGAGACTGGCATGGCCATGGCTGGACTTTGATTTTGTGGTCAGTAAACCATCTTGTGTTGATTTTGATGAATGTTTCATTGTCCAGCTGGAAGATCCAACCACAGCCTATTTTAAGCTTTCTGGCAGAGGGAGTCAAGTGTTCATTTGATATTATTTGATATTTTAGTCCATGTCCATGTCCATGATACCATGTATCATAACAAAGGGCAAGATTACTAGACATTCGTTATGTCTTTTCTGCGTGCAATATGGTCTTTTCACAAGCAATTTTCATTGCCCTGATATTACAAGTATTGAAAAAACGCATTTGCACACGCACAATCGCCTTTAATGCAACAATCCTTTCCGCGCTCGAAGAGCTGTAGTTAACAGTTTTCTGCAACATAAAAGTTTCACTAAAAACTTCCAAGATACATTTCAAAATATAGTCACACTCATATTAACACTGTGTATTAAAAATTATTTTTTAAAAAAATATTGCGGGCGATGCTTCCGGGCGGCGGCCATGATGGTCACTTATTTCAGGGGCTGAAGAGTTGGACTGATATATCCATTGCATATCACCTGACTACGGAACCATCCAGGGTCGAGAGTGTTACACATTTAAACTATAGATCTCACTGAATAATTTTAATTTACTAGAGGAGCACTACCAGAAACTGACCTATCTAATCTCCAGTGGGTTCAGCATTCGACTCCAGCCTGATATGCTAGAAGATGAAGACTGACTAGTTGTAGTGCCCCGGATGCCTCACTGAGAGCTGGGATATCCTCTCTGCCCTCTCATACAGCAGCTAGCTTACCTGATACTTCAGCTATAGATGAGACAAAAAACACCGCTAATGATATTGCGGCCTAAGGGTGGCCGCACACCTCAGGTGACCAGATGCAGGAGAATGCGACTGACAAGGTCGAACCCGATCTCCCCGGCACTTCTTCCATCACTCAGCCAGTTTAAAGGGCTATCAACTTGGTGACCGGCTTGGCTAGGTGGAGAAATAGCTAGATGGGCTTCTCTTCCTTCCAGCCACCCGTGCATTGTGAGAAGGATCTGTACCGGAGAGGAAAAGGGCTTGAACACTGGAAAAGCACACTCGAGTGTTACTAGACCACGGAACCCCACTGACTATCAAGCTTTATGGAGCTCAACCCCTTCAGAGAGATGTGTGCAGTTCCAGGGTCCCTCCAGTATAGGTTAACTACACAAAGCACTTTCATGTCACTGCTATTAAGTTACCCTGGCAAGTTATTTAACATTATACACCTACTAAAAGCTGGGGATTAGAGAGGTCAGTAATGTTTACATCTAAACTTAAGCAGCACAAGGCATATACTTACTCGGCACTGCCGCTGGTTTCTCATAAGAGGATAAGATGCCTAAATTGTCAGAAGTGCTTGGCTGAGTCCTCTTCCGATATATTACCCATCTGTGTAATCATTTAATATATATAATGACAACACAATTATCAAGGACGTTAGTATAATATGCTATCATCAGGGGATCCTATCCAGAGTTTTCTATAATGATGAAGTTCCTTCTGATAATCTAAGAGACTCCTGTGAATAATGATTTCCATCTACTTGATAACAACTTTCTAACACTGATTTACCTAGCTTCTAAGTTCAAACACGAGGTATGTTGCCCTTTTAAAAGCTTTAAATACTGTGTAATTGCCTAATCTGTCTGGTTAAATAGAATGGGTATGGTCAGAATCTAAACCAGGGCTTAGTTAGTATACTGAAAAATATTGTTACCTGCTTAGACTTACTACATAAGTATTATTGAGCACTTTAATATTCAGTTTACAATTATGTTATGATCTCTAGCCGAAAACTGAGTCTCCTTAATAGTTTATTGTTAGGTATAACCTTGTCATAACTAACATTAATAGTTAAGCTGTTCTTATTTAGTTTAACATATTTTCATATTGTATAATGGGCAGTAGTAATACAAAGTATAATATTCATGTCATTGCCAGGTCTTTATTTTTTATGCAACACTTATAACTATAGTTACAATATTATTCATGGTTGTACGAATATCCTATATAGAGGATGATGTGCTGTCTGCGGCCTGAACTGCCTATTTATCCTCCTTATTTATATAATACAGCCAAAAACTTACCAGTCAGCCTACTCCAGTTCATTATTATAGACCTAAATGGCGGTTTTCTTTTATTTACATATGTAGAAGTAACTACATAATCTATAAAATGGTACAGTGTCTATTAATACTATAACACGTTTGATCCACTAAAGATTCACTAACCTAGTAAATTTGACCACCACATTTATTACACGTCCATGTCTAGCAGCAGATATGCTTACAGAGTTGTACCTTACCTACTTTAGATATATAAAATAAGCCAGTATAATACTAATGTACATAGCTATCCCTAACATGATCTCTTACTCACAAGGGAACGCGTAATTTAATCTATTATATCTCCTAAGGTATAAGAAAGGTCATTAAGTATCACTTACTCTCCCTCTGTAAATTACATTAGTACAGCTAGATACATGGGTGATTTTTTTGTCAAGTAAAATGCCATATTTTATATAATTTTATCGTAGTTATTGTTGTTGTAATCCAGATATGCCTAGCTTTTTATATTATTTATATCCCAGGGTCCAAGAGTGGCCCATTATTATTCACTTTATAGATAAGCCTGTACCATAGCAATAAAGCCCAAGAGTTGCCTTTTGAGTTCCACTAGCTTCCCCCTACTAAGGTAAAAGAGTTCACAAAGGTCCATGGATGGCCTCTTATTCATTGCGGAATTTCTAAAAAGTAAAAATGAGGTTGATTCTATAATAGGTCATCTACTTTGCAGACTCTATCTTGTATACTAGAATAGGTGATACTGTTTTGTTT